>NC_066510.1:28069138-28086638 GCF_024679095.1 Eriocheir sinensis | reverse complement strand
GTGAGAGGGAGTAAAGGATAAATTAAGAGAGAGAGAGAGAGAGAGAGAGAGAGAGAGAGAGAGAGAGAGAGGAGAGTTAATGAAAGGAAGGGAGATAAAGATACAAGAAAAAGGGTGCACGGTGAGAGGGAGGAATAGATGAAAAGAGGGAGATTAGCGATGTCAGGGAAGGGAGGGAGGAAGAAACAGACGAATGGAGAGAAGGGAGGGAGGGAGGAAGGGAGGTTACCAGTGTCATGGAGTGCAGGAGAGGGAGGAGGAGATGAGTGATGACGGAAAGATGGAGAAAGAGAGAATGAAGACGAAGAAGGAGAAGAAGCACTGTCTGAAAAATGGGTCGGGCGAACGTAAAAGAATAAAGCAGGAGAAAAGACAAAGACATCGACGGGAAAAATGGAAATGAGAAAGGAGTTGAAGTCACGAAGGAGGAGAAGAAGAAAAAGAAATGTGCCGGGAATGAGAGAGAAAAGAAGAGAGAGAGAAATGGGAGGAGAAGAAGCAGAAGAAAAAAAGAAAAAGAAATGCGCCAGGAATGAGAGAGAAAAGGAGAGAGAGAAATGGGAGGACAAGAAGAAGAAGAAAAAGAAGAAAAAGAAATGCGCCAGGAATAAGAGAGAGAAAAGAAGAGAGAGAAATGGGAAAGAGGATGTGAAGAAGTGAAGGAGGAGGAGGAGGAGGAGGAGGAGGAAGAGGAGGAAAGGTAGGAAACAGGTGCCGCAGAATTCAACCGGAAAAAGGCGAAGGTACACCAGATGGTAACTCAGGGAGAGAGAGAGAGAGAGAGAGAGAGAGTAGAAAAGAATGGAGGAAAGGAGGGAAAGAAGAATAAAAGGTTAGTGAAGGGAAAATAGGCGAAAGAAAAGCGACATCCTCTTTGAAAGTAAGAATTAAAAGACGATCTAAGAATAAATAAGAAAAATAGTATAAAAGATAAAAGAATGGAGGAAAGCGAGGAGAAATGAGGGAAGATAACCGAAGATGAGGAGAAGAGAAGGGAGAGTGGAGGAGATGAAGAGAAAAATGGCACATGAATAAATAAGAGAAATAAAGTATAAAAGGTGAAGCGAAGGAACGGAGAAAATCGAGGAGAAAGAAAAGGAGGAAAAAATAACCGAAGATGAGGAGACGAAGAGAAGGGAGAGTGAAGGAGGTGAATGCATGAACAGCGCGATAAATTAACATGAAATCGTGAATCAGGAGAAAGAAGGAGAAGGGAAAACTGGGAGAAGAAAGGATTAAAAGGAAGAGGGAGAAGCCTGGGAAGGGAGACAACGACGGGGAGAGAGTGATTACAGGGAGAGAAGAAACGCTAAGTAACAAAACAAAATAAGGGAGATTAAGAGAATTACGGAAACTGAAAAAAAGGGGGAGAAAACGGGATCAAAAGGGAGGAAGAAACATCGGTGAGGGAGAGGTAGGTGGGGAGGGTAACTGAAGGAGGTGGAGGAGGGACGAAGGTGGGGAGTAAAGGGAAGGGCGGTGCCAAAGGGTGGGGAGGGATGGGGAGGAGGGAAGGGAGAGATGGGTGTGGCAAAAGAAATATTTCAGATGAATATTAACTCATCAATATAGTTAACGATCTAATTTATTCACCGAGAGAGAGAGAGAGAGAGAGAGAGAGAGAGAGAGAGAGAGAGAGAGAGAGAGAGAGAGAGAGAGAGAGAGAGAGAGAGAGATTATCTAGATTACCCTCATAAATTATTCCTAATGTCAATATTGAATTAATGGATGCTAAGTTATTTCATGTTACCAGATTAAATCACCGCACGAACGAACACACACACACACACACACACACACACACACACACACACACACACACACACACACACACACACACACACACACACACACACACCTGAGCGGTCGCACTTAATTAACACACCAGAGAATGATTATAAAAAAACACACCTGCCCGATATAAAAAAAAAACTCAGCACCTGGCATTCCATTCATTAAGAAAATACGTAGTTCCACCACCACGCCGCTGCACTCAACGAACTGATAAGCATACCAGCAACACCTTGACGCGCCTCGCCTCAGCGCGCGCACCGTAAACACACTCCACCTGCACCCACCACACGCCCCTGGACCTCATCAGACCGCTAGGAGTTTTTCTACGTACCGACTTCCTCTCCTCCTCCTCCACCTCCTTCTCCTTCTGTTCGTGCTGCCTTCCTCCGGTCTTATTATTTGTTTTAACTTCCACACTCCTTTTCACTTTCTCCTCCTCCTTTTCCTCCTTCTCCTTCTCCTCTTCTTCCTCTCCCTTTTCTTTCCGGTCCTAGATCCATATTATTAAATGTCCCGAGGTCCCTTTATCACAAGCCCACAGAAATTAACTACCGGGATTTCACGGGTGAGTTTTCCCGCTCAGATGCAGAAATCGCGTAAAACTGTCCCGATGATCGTAAAACAGCTCCTTTATTACGATTTCCCAAAGTCACAAGAAAGCAACTAACCGTATTTTCATGGGTGCCTTTTCCCGCTCAGATGCAGAGGTCGTGTAAAACTGTTACTATAGTCTGTTCACGGAGCCTGTTCATCTGGATGAACAGGCTCCGTGAACAGACTATAGGATCACAAAACACACAATACAATATGTCTTGACTCGGAAAAATCTTATTACTTCCTTACTAATGATACTTTCTATATAAAAAAGTGACCTCATTCTTTGTTGATTCATACCATAAGTCGCTGGCTGCCGTGTGCTTGAAGAGATCCTTAACCTTACCTAACTATGACCCAAACAGTCACTATATAATAATTATATGAACTCTGGAAATTCATTAATGCTTCCTTATGAGAATCCCAGGAACTTCTACGAGAGCCTTTTCCAACTGGCGAACTGAGGATCCGATACGTTTAAGAATACGGTTGTTTTTTCTCCCCTCCTTGTCTGCGTAATTGTAGGAAGTGAGTTAGTTTTATATTCAGAATCATTGCGTTTGGTGGTTACGATGTTTTGTTGTTTTGTTTTTCTTCTGATATCGTTGCCTTCGTTTAGTCTTATCTCCGCTCCTTGTCTACGTCATTTTAGGAATTGAATTAGTTTTTTTTTTTATTCCGAATCATTGCGTTTGGTGGATACGATGTTTTGTTTGTTTTTGTTTTCTTCTGATATCGTTGCCTTCGTTAAATCTTATCTCCTCGACATCGTTCCGTATCTCGATAACTAGAGGAAGTGATTAAGTTTGGCATTCAGAATCAGTGCGTTTGGTCACTTTGGTGGATGCGATGTTTTTTTGTTTTTGTTTTTGTTTTCCTTCTATTCTCATTACCTTCGTTAAGCCTTATCTCCTCGACATCGTTCCGTATCTCGATAGTTAGAGGAAGTGATTAAGTTTGGCATTCAGAATCAGTGGGTTTGGTGGATACGATTTTTTTTTTCTGTTCTCATTGCCTTCGTTAAATCTTATCTCCTCGACATCGTTCCGTATCTCGATAATTAGAGGAAGTGATTAAGTTTGGCATTCAGAATCCGTGGGTTTGGTGGATGCGAAGTTTTGTTTGTTTTTTGTTTTTGTTTTCCTTCTATTCTCATTACCTTCGCTCAGCCTTATCTCCTCGACATCGTTCCGTATCTCGATAACTAGAGGAAGTGGTTAAGTTTGGCATTCAGAATCAGTGCGTTAAGGGATGCGATGCTTTTTCTCTGTTGCTGTTTTTAGTGTCAAGAACCGGAAGCTCAGACACACCGGGCAGCACTGAGGTAGACAAAGCAAGCAAACAGACCGGTAAAACTTGGGCTTGGGGCACTGGACAGGGGGACCAGAGGAGGGAGGGAAGGAAGGAGAGAAGGAGGGACAGGAAGCAAACTCAGGTCCCCGGGAAGTGATTCATTGTGCTGGAGGAACTGCGCCCCCCTCCCCCCCTGCTACCCCCCCTCCCTACCTCGCCTAACACAAGAGGGGGCGGCAGTGAGTGGGTCAGCTGGCCAGGGTCGAGGCGCCTAACCCTGAGTCACGAAGAACAACATCCTGGCCGGTGTGTGTGTGTGTGTGTGTGTGTGTGTGTGTTCGTCAGATGGTCATGGAAGTGAGAAATTTTGGGGTTAGGTCTTGTAATGGTTCTCACTGCCCCCTTCTCTCTCTCTCTCTCTCTCTCTCTCTCTCTCTCTCTCTTCTCCTATAACTTCCTGATCTCTCTTCTCCTTCACCTCCATAACAAGGCCTAAACAAGGACATCTTTTGCGTCACGATGGAGGGACAGCAAAGGGGAAGGTAGGGGAGGAACAGGTGTGGGGGGAGGGAAAGTTATAGGTAAGGAGGCAGGTGTGTGGAAGGGGAGGTAATAGGTGGAGGAACAGGTGCATGAAGGCGGGTGAAAGGGAGTAAAAGAAGATAAAAAAAAGGAGACGGAAGGAAAGTATATGGAGGATTTTTTTTTTAAGTGCTGTTTGTAAAGAAGGATGAGAAGAAACATTAAAAGCCTTACGGGAAAAAAAAATAAAAGGAAAAGAAACGAAGTATTGAGAATGATAAGTGGTATATGAAGGAGGAATTATGAGAGAGAGAGAGAGAGAGAGAGAGAGAGAGAGAGAGAGAGAGAGAGAGAGAGAGAGAGAGAGAGAGAGAGAGAGAGAGAGAGAGAGAGAATGCTTATAATATATGAATACCTGAACCAAATATGCATATCTATCGAGGAGGAAGATAGACACGAGAAGAGACGAACAGATAGCACACACCACGCCATGTTTTCATAAGTATGCACACACACACACACACACACACACACACACACACACACACACACACACACACACACACACACACACCTGAACAAAGAAGAAAACACACAGAGAAAGCGTGACTCAGTGTGACGGAAGCGTAGATACGTGTGTGTGTGTGTGTGTGTGTGTGTGTGTGTGTGTGTGTGTGTGTGTTCCTGCCCCTGCACAATAACTAGACAAGGGTTAGTGGGCGTTTAGGGTCCGACGGGTACACACACACACACACACACACACACACACACACACACACACACACACTCACTCTCGCAAACCCCCATCCACCCACCCCTACACACACACGCACGAACAAGTCAGAGATATCCATTAATGAGCGCTGAGGGAGCCACACACCTGGGCGCCGCTTATTACAGGTGGGTGCAGGTGTGTCCTCGAGCTTGTCTAAGGAAGTGCCGGGGGAGGAAAAAAAGAGTTGATATATTATTTGACTGGGCTTTGTTTAATAGCGCATAACGATTTTTTTTCATTCCTTATATTTTTTTTCTGGTGGCGGAAGATAAGTACACACACACACACACACACACACACACACACACACACACACACACACACACACACACACACACACACACACACGTTCAGGCATTATACAAACCGTAAATGCACGGAAAATAACATGAAAAAGATCGTCGCATAAGAAAAGGAGGATGTGGAGGAGGAAAAGGAGAAGGTGGAGAAGGATGTGGACGAGGAGGTGGAGGAGGATATAAAAGAAAAAAAATGAAGATGACAAAGAGGAGGAATAAAAACAAGAGAAGATCAAAGTGCAAGATGAAGAAAGAAAAGGAGGATGTCGACTAGGAAGAGGAGGAGGAGGATGTGGACAAGGAGGAGGAAGAAGAGAACAAAGAAGTGGAATAAAAAGAGAAAACCAAAATGCAAACTGAAGAAAGAAAAGGAGGATGTGGAAGAGGAAAAGGAGGAGGAGGAGGAGGAGGAGGATATAGAAGAAGAGGAGCAGGAAGAAGAGAACAAAGAAGTGAAATAAAAAAACAAAAACAAAATGCAAGTTGAAGAAAGAAAAGGTGGATCTAGAAAAGGAAGAGGAGGAGAAGGATATAGAAGAAGAGGAGCAGGAAGAAGAGGACAAAGAGGAGACCTAAAATCAAGCTGCAGGAGACTCGCATCGTTGAGACTCTAATGAAGGCAAAACAAGCGCACCTTTGAACACCCACCTCCACCACCACGACGGGTCCCGGACGTCAGGAAGAGAGCCCAGGGCAGCCCAGCGTGACCTCCCCTACCCCCCATCCACCCCCCATTCACCCCAGCCTCACCCCCAGCATCACCCCTCATCACCTCACCCCTTGCTCATCCCCCGACCCTCATCCTCCCATCACCTCATCACCCCCAGCATCCCAAACCTCACCCGTCCCCCCTTGCTCATCTCTCGACCCCCTGCCCCCTCTCCCCTTCTCTCCCCCCCGCAGGTGTAGGGTCGTTCCTCCACCTGTAAACGTCGTGTCTGGGCTGAGTTATGCCAGGTGCGTCCACTTGTACTCACCTGTGCTCAGCGGGGCCAAATGTGCCGTGACTGGGCCGCCCTGGGCACTGCAGACGAGGAGGAGGAGGAGGAGGGGGAGGAGGAGGAGGGTATGTTCTAGAAGGAGGAGATGCGTGGAGAATGTTTTTCCTTCTCTTTCCACATCCCAAAAGCCGTCTTGCTTATCTCCAACCTTCATCTGCCTGCCATCCCTCCCTCCCTGCACCCTCCCTCCCTCTCTCCTTCTTTGCATCCTACCTTCTTCCCTTCCAATCTCCCTCCTCCCTGCATCCTACCTTTTTCCCTCCCTCTCCCCTTCATCCTTGCATCCTACCTTCTTCCCTCCCTATCTCCCTTCCTCCCCTCTTCCCTCTCTCATCCTTGCATCCTACCTTCTTCCCTTCCTATCTCCCTTCCTCTCCTCTTCCCTCTCTTTCATCCCTGCATCCCACCTTCTCCCCTTTCTATCCCTCCTCCCTGCACCCTTCCTCCCTTCCCTCTCTCACTCCTTCATCTCTGCATCCTTCCTTCTTCCCTCCCTATCTCCTTCTCCTTCCACCCTTCCTCCCTCCTCCAGGATGCGAACCCACGCCCTCCTTACCCGAGATCTCTTCCCCCAGTAAATTAAACGTTACTCTCACCTCTATAATCCTCCCCACCTGTAAGCCCGGACAGGATGCTCTTTTTTCCCTCTCCTTTTTCCAAACTCCCTCCCTCACTCCCTCTTCTCCTCCTCGCCCCCTATAATTTGTTTTGGGAGTCGAGTGAACTATTTCGCGGAGAGGAAAATCGCGGGGGAGTGAGTGTGTTTCTTATCTCTGCGTTCTTATCTATGCGGGATAATTTCCAAAGATACCGAACGAGAGAGAGAGAGAGAGAGAGAGAGAGAGAGAGAGAGAGAGAGAGAGAGAGAGAGAGAGAGAGAGAGAGAGAGAGAGAGAGAGAACGATCCGACCTGTATTTTCATTTTCATCCCAGTTCTGGAAATGGAAAGGACTGGTGGAGAATAACGCCGAGGAGGAAAAAAAAGGGGGAAGGGGGAATATTTGAGGAGAAGCAGGAGTAGGGAGGATACCAAAAGAAAAATCATAGAGGTTAGTAAAGGGGCGGATTATGCGAAATGAGGATAATAGGATAATAGAGAATCGGATAACTGACGACGGAAGGAGAAATAGGAGAAGCAGAAGCGGAGAGGACAAGAAAGTAAAAATCAGAGAGGTTAGTCGAGGGGCGGAATATGCGAAATGAGGATAATAGGATAATAGGGAATAATGGGCGAGGGAAGGAGAAATAGGAGAACCAGAAGCAGAGAGGACAAGAAAAGAATAATCGGGGAGGTTAATAGAATGCGGGAATAAGCGAAATGAGAATAATAGCATAATAGGATAATAGGAAATACGATAATGACCGACTGAAGGATAACTAAGCAGGAAAAAAATAGAGTAAACAGAGAAGCAGGAGCAGAGAGGACAAGAAAAGAAAAATCGAGAAGGTTAATCGAAGGGCGGAATCTACGAAATGAGGATAATAGGATAACAGGAAATAGGATAATGACCGACGGAAGGGGAATTAAGGAGGAAAAGATAAAATAAACAAAAGAACCAGAGAGCAGGAGCAGGGAGGATAAAAAAAGGAAAAGTCAAAGAGGTCAGTAGAAGGGTGGAATCTAGCAGAATAAGGATAATAGGGATAATTGGAAAAAGGTTAATGGTAGACTGGAGAGCTAAGGAGGAAAAAAATAATATAAAAATGGAGAAGTAGGAACAAGCAGGGATTCTTTTTAGGAGCAGAGAGTAGCGGGCTTTTTTTTTATTATTGTTTCCTTTTTTGTGTGTGACTTTGAGCTGCCTCCTTTGTTGTAAAAAATAATAAAAGAAGAGGTTAGCAGAAAGGCGGAATAAGCGTAATGAGGATAATGGGATGACAGGATAATAGAAAATGGGATAAGTACAGACGGAAGGAGAGTTAGTGAAAAAAAAATAGAAATGATAAACAAGAGAAAAAATCAGAGCAGAATGAGAATAATAGCATAGTAGGATAATACGAAACAGGATAATTAGCGACGGAAGGAGAGGTAAGGAGGAAAAAAAACAGAGTGAATAATATGTAAATTCAACGGGTGAGTTTTCGCCAAATAGCGGCTGTCGGCCAGAAATAACGAGGCCAACTCAATATTTATAGTGGTCGTTCGTTATGCAAAGTGTATAATTATAATTTCGTACTATTTATAAGCGACGAAGCGTTACTTATATATATTTTTCCCGGCAGTAGTTTCCGTGCCTCGCAATATCATTAACGTATACCAATATTTTTCCCCAACAGAGATAATTGCCAGGAACTATTTGCCCGGAGCCTGATTTTGTGCCTGTGGTCGTGTTTGTTTTGCCGTCGCGCCGCGCATGACCACACACCCGCGGCCTCCTCCGTATTCATTTTGCTAATCCTTATTAATTATTAAGAGTCCAAAAGGAGAGTACCAAGCGCCGTTGCCAGGCTATCGTACTCAGAGCGTAGTATTTACCGGATTCTGACGCCTAACTATTGCCAAGAGACATCAGGATCTAACTCTCTTAACGATAACTATAAATGAGTTTCGTTACTGAGACCCAGAAGACAGTTTTTGGGTAGGAAGTCGGGAAATATAAGCGGCTGAGTACGACAATCTGGCAACGTTGGTACCAAGACACCTCTACACCCGAATTTGACCTCTCTTCTGCCCTCTCGTTCTGTTTTCTTTCGTCGAAGCAGCACCTGGGGGACTTTTTGTTGTAGTTGTTTTTTTGTTATTTCCCTTGATCTGCCCTCCTTGCCGTGAAAAAGAAAAATAGTTCAGAAAACCTGAGCTGCAACGCCACACGGTCGGTCTCGTATCATACCCCTCAAGAAATATTAAAGGACAGTTCTGCGAAGGTTGAACGTTGGACCCTGAGCCGGCATGGAGACCTTTCCCACCGCAGTTCCCTTCCTTGTTTTTACTCACGCGCCGTCTGCGGAAAAGAAAATGTGTGTGCTCGTGCTCTCTCTCCTTTTTGCTCGCCGGGGAAAAAAAAGGGACTGGAGAAGAAAAGAAAACTGTAAGTCACACTAATTTGATCCCCCGGGACGCTGCATGCTTGAATTTACTCAGGCGCGGCTTGGCTCGCTACTATTTCTCTGGCTCCGTGTTATGATTTCCTCTGAAGTTAGACCGCCCGCCAT
The DNA here is from genome assembly GCF_024679095.1 of Eriocheir sinensis. Classification (NCBI taxonomy): domain Eukaryota; kingdom Metazoa; phylum Arthropoda; class Malacostraca; order Decapoda; family Varunidae; genus Eriocheir; species Eriocheir sinensis. The sequence goes on along the minus strand of NC_066510.1, from coordinate 28,077,207 downwards.
TCCCAGCCGCTGCAGTCCAGGGCTCGCATGATTCAACGCTCAACCCAAGCACTCAAGCAATACCTGAAAACACACTACGCCTCAACCTCCTGCTGGGTGTGCTGTGCCCTCTCCTACACCCTCTCCTGCACCTCAGATCCTACCCCACTCACCTCCTCCACCTCCCTAACCTTAAATCCTACCCCATCCCGTTCCTCCTCCACCTCCTCCTATACACGGGTCTTTCCTACCACCCCATCCGCCCCCTCCCAGAACTCGCCGCTTCGCCTCACGCCCCGATAACACAATTGAATCTTTCTGTCTGGCTTCACGTGAGCGAGGGTGGAGGGCTGCGTTGTTGTGTTATCGGCGGCGAGGTGTGTGGCGGCGATTTGCATGTGTAATGGACGAACAGAGGAGAGCGCTTCGTGGCCGGGGAGAGGAGGAGGGTGAGAGAGGCAAAAGGGGCAGAGTGAGTAGGGCGAGTTGTTCAGAGCAAATGGAATCCCGGCGCGCCCTCCACTGCCCGCCGTCCCGGACAAGAGTTGGAGAGCGTAAATGTTAATCTTGCGTCGCGCCTCTCCAGGGTTGTGTGATGTATGGGGGCGATAGAGGCGTTCATGAGACCCGCTGGTGGTATAAGTATGGGGGAGGGAGGGAGGCAGAGAGATGGAGGGATGGAGGTAGAGAGATGAAGGGAGGGAGGGAGGCAGAGAGAGATGGAGGGAGGGAGGCAGAGAGAGAGAGAGAGAGAGAGAGAGAGAGAGAGAGAGAGAGAGAGAGAGAGAGAGAGAGAGAGAGAGAGAGAGAGAGAGAGAGAGAGAGAGAGAGACATTGACAGACAGACAGACAGATACATTGACAGACAGACAGACAAGCACTGGAAGATAGACACACACACACACACACACACACACACACACACACACACACACACACACACACACACATAAACACACACACACCTAATTAATTATCTCACTAACGAGCCATCTTAATAATTAACCAGCTAACAGCCCATGTATATAATCACCTCACTGATTTGCTGGCTACTCGTGAGACGGACTAGCCAGAAGATTAACCGACGCTGATTACTCACTTTTTTTTGCCTCGCCCTCTGTCTCTCTGCTTGCCTATCTGCCTCTCTAATTATACAAACGACTGACTGAATGAATAGAGTAATCACCGTACTTAACGACACTTGACTTAGCTGACCCTCGGTAATGCACTGATTGAAAGATTGACTGACATTACATACCTATTTGTTTGTCTCGCTCTCTGTCTTTCCGTTGCTTCATTATACAAACGACTGACTGAATGAATAGAGTAATCACTGTACTTAACGACACTTTGCTAACCTTCTGTATGGTTCCCCAGGTGTTTATTTATTACAATGTCTTAACTGATTGAATTTAACTGACCAGGTGTCTCTTAAAAATCTCCTCACACGCGGACTGACGGACAGGCTGACCAGGTGGTGTGCTATCTGACTAATTGCCTCACTGTCTGGATTGCTAACTAAATGGGCGCCTGATTGATACCCTGAATAACTTATACTCTGATCAAAGGATAGATTAAAAAAGAATTGCCAGTATATCTTTGTTATCGACTGAAGTTACATTGATGTTATATTATGGCTGAGAGAGTAACAACCAGGACCTTCTTTACCTGCCAGCTAGTCAACCAAAGAATCAACCATCAAACTAACCAAGCCGATTCACCAACGAGCCCTTATCACCACCATCACTATCACCATCATCATCATCAGGCTACACAGAATCACCAATCACCGACAAAGCATCGAGAAAATCAGCGAACAGTATTGTGTCCCTTCGATCCTCCTCCTCCTCCTCTGTCGTGCTCCTCCGGCCGGGCCCAGCATCCCTATCTGTAAGCTTATCTTTATTGTCTGCATGGGAGGATGTGACGGCGGGAGAAGAGGAAGAAGAAGAAGAAGAAGAAGAAGAAGAAGAAGAGAAAGACCAAGAACACGAAGAAGGAAAAGCAGAAGAATAACAAGAACAAGGAATAGTAAAAGAGAAAGGAGGAAAAAGAGGAGATGGGGAAAAGGAAATGGAACACTAACGAGAGAGAGAGAGAGAGAGAGAGAGAGAGAGAGAGAGAGAGAGAGAGAGATGGTATCAGCGAATTTGTTTACGGCGCAGATCTGCATAATTCGGGGCGCCTTCCTCGACCACGCTCGCTGTATATTCCATGGGCGCCTTACCGAATGTGGGCATAACGGGGAGTCGTGCATGTGTGTGTGTGTGTGTGTGTGTGTGTGTGTGTGTGTGTGTGTGCTTTTGTTAGTATGTCACGTAATTTTATCCTTGCGGTTTTATCAAAGTGTAAATTATCTTGGCGTGATCTTAATTGCCGTCTGAGAGAGAGAGAGAGAGAGAGAGAGAGAGAGAGAGAGAGAGAGAGAGAGAGAGATTAATATTCAAACAAAAGCACCAGTGAATAATTTATCAGAGCGCGTCGGCGAGGCATTTATTAATTATTTGTTTCTACGTTTATTCTTTTATTATGCTCCTCCCGTCCGCCAGCCAGCCAGTCAGTCAGTCAGTTAGTTGGTCAGTCAGTCAGTCAGTCAGTCAGTCAGTCATCCTGTTTTAAAGTAAAGTGTTCAGCTGTTACTATTTTTTTTTTTTTTTTTTTTTTTTTTACTTATTTCTGTGAGTCAGTAAATTTCGTTTCCTTCTGTGTACTTTGGGTTGATTTTCTGTGGGTCATTTTTCGTGTGATTTTTACCAGTAGTAGTAGTAGTAGTAGTAGTAGTAGTAGTAGTAGTAGTAGTAGTAGTAGTAGTAGTAGTAGCGGTGGTAGATATGGTAGTAGTAGTAGTAGTAGTAGTAGTAGTAGTAGTAGTAGTAGCAGAAGTCTTTTTTTATATAGTATTAGTAGTAGTAGTAGTCCCATCAACCAGCGTCATTACCACAGTCCCCATCACTAAATCACCACTACACCACCACCACCATCACCACCACGACCACCACCACATCAAAACAGGACGTCACTGAACAAGACATTGAAACATGAACTCGTCATCTGTCAGAAGTAATTAATTTATTCCCCCTCAACTTCCCTCCTTCCTCCCTTCCCTTCCCTTCCCTTCCCTTCCCTTCCCTTCCCTTCCCTTCCTTTCCCACCCTTTACCTCACTCACGGCCTAACCCTTACCCACATATGCCTCACCTGTTCTCTACCCTCCCCTTAACCACCTCTCTCTCCCTTCCCTCCCTTTCTCTCTCTCCCTGAATCATCACCCTCTCCCCCTTACTTCCTCCGTTTCCCCCCCCTTCCCCTCTTTCTCTCTCTCTCTCCATCACCCTTTTCCTTCACTCCATTCCTTCCTCTTCACACTCTTCTCCCCTCACCCTTTCCCCCTCTCCCTTCCTTCCCCTTCTCCATTTCCCCTCCCTTCCTCTCGTTCTCTCTCTGAATCATCATTCTCTCCCATACCTCATTCATTCCTCACGTACCCCTCCTCTGTACTCTCCCCTCACCCTTCCCCTTATCTTCCTTCCTTCCCCTCCCTTCCTCTCTACCCTCCCTCTCTCCCTCAATCATCTCCCTCTCCCGCACATCCTCTATGGGTCCCGTGCCCTTTACATCTCTTTCATAAGCATCCTCTTCCCTCCCTCACACTTCCCGCGGCAGGAGGACCGCTGACCGCCCGCTGAATGGCCCGGCAGACAGACCCACGGGCGAACAGACGGGCGGACGGACAGGCGGACAGACAGACTGGTAATTAAATGAAGCTGCAAATTACGGACGACCTTAGACAATGAGGTTGAGTTTGCACACACACACACACACACACACACACACACACACAGACACAGAGACAGAGAGAGAGAGAGAGAGAGAGAGAGAGAGAGAGAGAGAGAGAGAGAGAGAGACTGTGCAGTGGCCTCGTGATCTCTCCATTTGTTCTACCAATCATTAATTCGTCACACTTGCAAGAGGCACCGTACCTCCACCTCTCCTCCTCCTCCTCCTCCTCCTCCTCCTCCTCCTCCTCCTCCTCTATCTCCGTCATTCCTCACGATAATTTCCACAAATGATTGATGTTGTTGGGTACTTTTTTTTTTGCTCTCCTCGTGTGATTTTTACCTGAGTTACACCTGCGCCCACCTGTCTCCTGAGGCGTTATCCGTGGACACATCCGATTCTTTCCTCCTTATCTCCACCTGTGTCTGTTTGTTTTCCTCCCTCTCCTCCTCCTCCTCCTCCTCCTCCTCCTCTCCTGCGTCGGCTCTTTTTTTTTTTTTTTTTTTTTTGGTTCTCGTATTTGTCTTGCTTATTGTGTTTGTTTTATGCGACTGTCATTAGCTAGATTTGTTTCCATTTGTCTGTGTCTTGCTCTTCGTGTGTGTGTGTGTGTGTGTGTGTGTGTGTGTGTGTGTGTGTGTGTGTGTGTGTGTGTGTGTGTGTGTGTGTGTGTGTTGTCGGTCTTATTTTTGTACGAGGTGAACGGCCAAGAGAGAGAGAGAGAGAGAGAGAGAGAGAGAGAGAGAGAGAGAGAGAGAGAGAGAGTACTAATAATAACGTTTAATTAATATCAACAACTCTGTTCTCTCACCCACTTAGGCATCCATTCAGCTATACTCTTTTACACTCATTCAGACTCATTTATTCAGTACTCATTAACTCCCATTATTCACTCACGGCATCTGTCATTATATCAAGCCTTTATCCCTATACTTCATAATATATCAATTCCTTCCTGTCGTTTATTTTTCATTCAGTTATCCAAAAAAATCATTCCTTTCCTTCATCATATATCCCTTCATTCGTTTCGTTTTAGTTTTCATTCAGTTCAAAATCACTAATTCCCGTTACTTCATAATATATCAATTCCTTCCTGTCGTTTATTTTTCATTCAGTTATATAAAAAATCATTCCTTCATCATATATCCCTTCATTCGTTGCGTCGTAGTTCTCATTCAGTTCAAAATCACTAATTCCCGTTACTTCATAATATGTCAATTCCTTCCTGTCGTTTATTTTTCATTCAGTTATAAAAAAAATCATTCCTTTCCTTCATCATATATCCCTTCAATCGTTTCGTTTTAGTTTTCATTCAGTTCAAAATCACTAATTCCCTCACTGAAAAATATATCAAATCCTTCCTTTCCTTTTTTAGTTTCCATTCAGTTCGTACGTGAATATAAACCAGTCACGTCTTCATTTATTATTTCCCCGAAGTCTTGAGCGCCAGGACGAGCGGGACAAGCCAGCTGCACATGCTAACGACGGGCTGACATGCTCGCTCGGACCTCAACCTCGACACCTTATTGCTTGAGCGCCTCCGGTATGAATAAGACTCAAGGCGAGGCCATAACTAAAACCTGGACAGCCTCAGGAACAAGCTAGACAGATAACATCGAACCGAGGAGCTGAAGTGACATAACAGGTTACTTCGTCATGCAAATATTCGAATGTCTGTAATTTATGACGTAACTAACTTCGAAAAGGACTCAGGAACAGGTTAGGGAGATCACTTGGAAACGAGGAGGTGGAGGTTGAGGAGTACAGCAGGTCAGTAGATAAGGTATTCGAATGCATGCGTGGAGGACAGGTGGACAGGTGTGGCGCGACAGGTATACCTTTTGCATGGATATTCATGTGTATTCCCTTCCCACTCTCTCGCCGGGGTCGTGCGTGGAATCAAGACGCGTGACCGGCCGCCTCCTCTGCATCCTGTTGTCCCGGGGAAGAGAGAGAGAAAGGAGACTCTTGATTCACGTGAGCCGGCTTTGAGGGAGTGCAGATAACGATACCGCTGGACAAGACAGTGCTCGGTGTTGTCAGACGCTTCAACCCTGCACATCAACGATTTCCAAAGGTCGATAAGGAGATCAGTCGGGTTCTAATGTGTGTTCTTTAGGTTTCCTGGTACAGAAGAAGGGTCAGACTACTAGAAGGCTCATACAACAACCCCTGGAAATGCCCCAAACTCCTACGGATGCCTTGTCAAATGTATGTGTGCTTAGGGTTTAACTGAATCCCGTGAATAGTGACGGCGACCTTATCTCCGTCCTTTGAGCGATAGGTGTGAGTTAGGGACCTCGGGTGTGGCTGAATGGAGGGTCAGCGATAGGAAAGGCCGTCCCTGATAAAAGGTCGTCTCCATCGGGTTGTGAGTGACATAATGACGTCAGAGAGAGAGAGAGAGAGAGAGAGAGAGAGAGAGAGAGAGAGAGAGAGACGTATCAATAATCCAGTTTGATAAAAAAAAATGCCCGTGCTAGAGTTGGACAAAAAAATTATATACCGTACAGGATTTTAGGGTAGATAGATAGATAGATACAAAGATAGATAAATAGATAGACAGATAGATAAATTGGTAGATAGATAGATCGAGAGAGAGAAACACAAAAATAACAAAACCATCCGAAATAAAAACAAACACAAAAACTAGTCCAACAGAATCGTTATAGAAAGTCGCACTACTTAAAGTATAACAAACACGTACAGTCTTGAGGTTACAAACACGACAAGAACCAGCGAAGGAAAACATTGTCGCTTGATTGAGTTGAATTCCAGAAATACTCACGTTGCTTTTTGTGTTGAGAGAGAGAGAGAGAGAGAGAGAGAGAGAGAGAGAGAGAGAGAGAGAGAGAGAGAGAGAGAGAGAGAGAGAGAGAGAGAGAGAGAGAGAGAGAACAGGTATTCCAGGTATAAAATAAGTACTTGTGTCTCGCTTTCATCAGCTGAGTCATGCCAAACATTCCTCGGCGGTGGTCTCCTGCTCGGCGGAATGAGTCTTGGCCTGATTGATGATGCTGTGCTGCTCCTCCTATACCCTCATCACTCATCTCCGTTCCTCATCTGTTCGCAGCATCTTTACCCTGTCCGGTGGCTTTCAAAACATACATTTATAACTTTCACCCCCTTTGCTCTGGTCTCCTGCCCTCTATATCAGTCATTTTACAACAATTTACATAATACAACAGTTTAAAATACAGCAATTTACATAATATTATACAATCCACAATACAACATATATACAGTACAACAATTAACATAATATTGTGTTGCACTCTCCATAATGACCTATTCTAATTATGCCTCAATAAACACTCCTCCCCTCTTACAGTCATTTCAGAACCTGTCCTAATTGTTTGTCTTTCCTTCATAACCTATTTTCCTTTGCACTCCTTCCTTCTATATGCCATTTCAGAACCTATCCTCATTGTGTTTGTCTTTCGTTCACAGCTTATTCCTCTGCACTCCTTGCTTATATATGTCATTTCAGAACCTATCCTCATTTTGTTCCAGTCTCTTCCAGTTCTATCCTATCTATTCCTTTCCTCTCCACTCGTCCCAGTCATTTCAGAACCTATCCTAATTGTCTTCCAGTCCCTCCATAATAAACTATCCTAGCTATTCTAAACTCTGCACTCCTTTCCTCTATCAGTCATTTCAAAGCCTATCCTAATTGTGTTCCAGTCCCTCCATAATAAAGTATCCTAGCTATTCTAAACCTAGCACTCCTTTCCTCTATCAGTCACTCTAGAACCTATCCTAATTGTGTGTTTCAAGGCTTTATTTTTAACGTATCGGCAAAGACTCTCATAGAAGATGCTCGGCTGCTTTTCATGGACTGTTTTGTGATGCTATAAAATATAATGATGGTTGTCCCCCTTCACCCTGCACTTCTGCCCACCGCTGCCTGATTATCGTACTCGAAGCATCACATTTTCCTCCTTCTCACCCCTAAATATCACCAGGGAACAACAATAATTAACCATTTTACTGAGAAATACAAATACATCTCATTATTATGGCCCAGGAGACAGTTTTGGGGTTGGAAATCGGGAAATATGAGATCAAGTACGACAATTTGGCAACGTTGCTCCTGCCCTCTATCAGTCACTTCAGAGCCTATCCTAATTGTGTGTTTCAGAGCCGTATTCTAAAACGTATCGCTACCTCAGTTCGCTTGAAAATCCTCTCGTAGAAGTTGCCGGGCTTTTCATGGACTTATTTGTGAATCTTGTGATAATTGTATGCACACGACTTCTGCGCATGGACGGGAAAATAACCAATGAAAATCCGTTTAACCCGTCCGCTGCGATT
>NC_066510.1:28061638-28064138 GCF_024679095.1 Eriocheir sinensis | reverse complement strand
GCTCAAGGGCAACAAAAAAGGTCTAAAAAAAAAGCCCGCTAAAATAGTTACGTAAATGGAAGTTTAATGAGTAGATGATACGCACAAAACAGGGAACATGATAGTGAGAAGTATATAATGTTGTAAAAGCAAAGACTGCATATTTAATAGTGGATGGATGGACTGAAATTGATAATAGATAATAAATAGATGAAAATAAAACAAAACCAGCAAATAAAAATGAAATACAGATCAACAGGAGGAAAGTCAAACAGTCACACACACACACACACACACACACACACACACACACACACACACACACACACACACACACACGCAGTCACTCTTTACCCCCACACAAAAACACCCAAAGCATATACGGTACACTTAACAAAAAGGGGGGGAGCCGAAGGAGAGAGAGAGAGAGAGAAGCCTAATCAGTAGACTCCTTTTTATCGGTCGCCTCTTCGCCCCAAACGCTCTCTTCCTTTGCATTTAATCCCTTGAGTGTGTGCGAACAAACAATTTCCTTCACTTGGACAGACTTCGATCCCTTCCTTCCTGTTGGCCCACCGGTCTCTACATCTGGCGGAGGAGGAGGAGGAGGGGTGGATGTAAGAAAGGATGATGATGATGAGAAGAAGAGGAGGAAAGGAGAAGGGGAGTGAAGATGAGGCAAGAAGTGCTGCTCGTGTGTGTGTGCGTGTGTGTGTGTGTGTGTGTGTGTGTGTGTGTGTGTGTCATAACAACCACACGCATTTATTTCATTATTACAAAAACACACGCACACAAAAACACATCAACCGCAGACTAATATTTTTCACTTTGTCCTTCTTCCCTGCATCCCCCTTCTTCCCCCTTTTCCTCCCCTCCACCATCATTTTCTCCCTGTACTCCTTTCCTTCTCTTTTCCTCTTGCCTACTACCCTGCTTGTCCTTTTCTCCCCCTCAATTCTTTCCTCACTTTTCAATGTTTCCTCCCTGCCGTCTTTTCCTCTCTCTTCCTCCCTTATTCCTTCTTTCCCTCCCTTGCTCTTTCTTTCCCCACTCTCCCTCCCTCTCGACCTCCCCATTCTTTTTCTCCTCTTCCCTTCCTTCTTCTTTTCTCTCCCTCTCTCCACTTCTTACTATCTTCCCCTTACCCTCCATCGTTTTCTCCTCTCTATCTCTCCTTTCCCACTCTCTCTGTCGCTCTATCCCTACCTCCCTTCCTTCTCCCCTCTCCCTCCCTCCCCTACCAAGGCGTCATGTGGTCTGAACACGGGGTCTCCCTCATCTGCTTGTAATCCCGTGCTTGTAACTTAATTGTGTGTGTGTGTGTGTGTGTGTGTGTGTGTGTGTGTGTGTGTGTGTGTGTTAGTGGTGAGTACGAGAGAGAGAGAGAGAGAGAAAGAGAGAGAGACTACACATATGCGCAACTTGACTTAAAAAAAATGTAATTGTGCACATAAAAAGAGTCACAAGTTTACTTATTTCTACTTTACATTATTTTGGTTCTTCTATATTCCTAAGAACATACATGAGAGTCATTCTAATCCTTCTTTTTAATGCCTTGTGCTTTACAGGTCAAGAACTTCATAAATGCATACAGTTCTAATTAACCCTTTTCTATCCCTTCAAGAAATAAATGTTCTTGTTTACGGTTGTGCATACATAATATCTCATCCTTCTTAATATTTTGTTCTTTTGTGGTCAAGAACTCCATACATTCATACATACAGTTCTAACTAACCCTTTTTTATCCCTTCAAGAAAAAAAAAAGTTCTTGTCTTCGGTTGTGGATGCCTAATATCTTATCCTTCTTAATATTTTGTTCTTTAGAGGTCAAGAACTCCATATATACATACAGTGCTAACCCTTTTACATCCCTTCAAGAAAAGAAAAATACTTGTCTTCGGTTCTAAGACGCTATCGACTCTCATCTATTATTTCTACAAGCCCAAAAAAAAAAAAAAGAGGTAAAATCCGTTCTCATGAGTGTTGTTTTAGAGTTTACTGTACAGAACCCTTATCAGACTCCCACCAGACTCCTACGAAAGCCATGTCAAGGGTGAATGCTTGGACGCCGAAGTGTTTAATAATATGACCCTTAATATCTCATCCCATATCCTTCCGCCGCCCATTTCCTCCTCTCACCTGTTACTGCTCCCCTTCCCAGCTGACACCAGGATCCCCACAGCAACGCCCCCCGCCCCCCTTCCCCCTCCACCTCTTTTCCCAGCTGACCAAAAGGCTGCCCCTCCCCTTCCTCCCTTTCCTCCCCCTCCCCCCTTACTGGTTCGCCATCTGTCAGAGTCCATTAGGTATTGGTTCCTGCCTTACCACACGGCCGTCCTGTGTGTGTGTGTGTGTGTGTGTGTGTGTGTGTGTGTGTGTGTGTGTGTGTGTGTGTGTGTGTGTTGATTTTTCGTACCTGAGAACTTCTGTCACCCGTTGTTGTTGTTTTATTTTTGTTTTTGTTTTTTTTTGTTTGCTTCCTGTGTGAAAGTGAGGATGATTTTTTTTTTTATGTGTGTGT
>NC_066510.1:28014138-28056638 GCF_024679095.1 Eriocheir sinensis | reverse complement strand
CACAACATTTCGGCTTCGATATTAGGCGTGATTTAGAGTGATGAAGTACGATTACGGCCCCCAAGGCATGAGTGTTGAATCCCACCAACGTGACGACCGGTTAATTATGTGATGTTTGCGTGCACTCAAGAACGGGCAAACACATGTCGAGAGAGAGAGAGAGAGAGAAGGGGGGGGATGTGTACTGATTGCTGTTCGTTGATATTCAATTCGTTTCTACTACACTGCAGGTCATTTGTGTGTGTGTGTGTGTGTGTGTGTGTGTGTGACCATATATATGCGTCCGCGGTCATGCGTATAATAATTAAACTTCATCCCTCTCTCCCTTCTCCCCCACCCCCTCCCCTCCCCCCTCCCCTCCTTAAGCCTCCCTTTATTCACCCTCCTCTCCCTCATCATCAAACTGACTCCTGCGCCGCGTCTCCCCCTCCCCCCCCCCCCCCTTCATTCCTCCCCTGTGACATGCCCCATCCCACCCCACCCCATGAATATCCAGCCCCCCCCCCCCTCCCCCTCCCGAGTAGCATCAACCAGGTGGCTCCCAGGGGTGACACGTGGGCCGGCTGGTGGTGGTGATGATGACCGGAGTGTGATGATAGTGATGCTGATGATGAAGATGCTTAGTAGTAGGATATGCTCGCCAATCTGTACGCACCCTTATAGTTTGTATGCAAATTTCTGAAATAAGTATAGAAAAAAATAAGTATAAAAAGTGAGAAAGTGAAATATAGCTGGATGAAATTTACTTTGACATTTAATTTATTTATTTTTACTATATTTTAGCTCATTTTTTTATTTATACTTATTTTTTCAGTACGAGAATTATAGAGTGTCTACAAATTGCTCTTTATTGTTATGCTTTTAATTTTCCCTTTAGAGCCTCGTTGAATTTTGTGTTAACTGAAAATATCTAAAAAATAAAACAGGAAAATGAATGTATACCTCCGTCAAAAGGAAAGTTATGGAGTGGAAAATCTGGTCATCTTTCATCGTGATTTGTCTGTCGTTTTATTTAAGTGACCGGAAGAAAAACTGTCATCATACTCATGTGATACTGATGTGTGTGTGTGTGTGTGTGTGTGTGTGTGTGTGTGTGTGAGCGACGGTGCGTGAGTAACAACGACCGGAAGTGAGGGAGTGTGAGAGTGTGTCGTGTGGGTGTCATGTGTGTGTGTGTGTGTGTGTGTGTGTGTGTGTGTGTGTGTGTGTGTGTAAGAAGCAGCGGCACCGGAAACAGGAATGATTGCACATGTTATCTCTCTCTCTCTCTCTCTCTCTCTCTCTCTCTCTCTCTCTCTCTCTCTCTCTCTCTCTCTCTCTCTCTCTCTCTCTCTCTCTCTCCCGTCAGCATAAAACTAAGAAAAAAAACACAAAAGGAACAAGAACAACCACTAACACAACCCTTCCTATCACCACTACGCGCCCACCCATATTGCACCCCACCCCAACACCCCCCCACCCCCCCACCCACCCATCCCTCGCGTCAGGTGGGCTACGCTGAGGACGTGTTCAGTAGCCCCTTTTTTTACTGTCCCTTATTTCCCGAGAGCATTTTTGTCTTGAAATATTTGGCTCCTTTGCCGGTTGGTGGTCCTTACTCCTTATGCCAGCCTCTGCCCTCCCCCTCTTCCGTCCCTCTACTCTCCCTCCCTCCCCCTCTTCTTCCCTCCCCTTCCCCTCCCAAATGCCGGTGAAATGCTCCTTCGGTGGTCAGTCTCCTCTCGTAGGGTAACAAAAATTTGGTTGCCATGCATTCCAGTGGGCCATTACCATTTAATTTTTGTGCTCGGAAGCGAAACGAAGGGTTGGGTGGAGGGCGGGGGACGAGGAGGGAAGGGGCTGGGCGGGCTGAAGGCGGGGCGAGGCGGGGCGGGGCACGGGACTCCTACATTACATACTATTATCTTGGCTTCCGTCATGCCCGGCGAACACCTGTAATTAACCTGTAATCACCACCTGAACCGAGCTACTGCATCCCCGTCGGCCACCACCACGATGAAGTAGGAGGAGGCGGAGGAAGGGAAGGAAGACGAGGAAAAGGATGGATAGGTGAGCGGGAAGATGGATGGATGGCTCCCCGGAACGTGAGTGTACTAATGCCCGAGATTCCTGCTTTTAATAACCGTGATTTAGGTAATTGCCATAGTAGCGGGAGTCATTAGGTATCGCATCAGTGGAATCAGTTACACGCTACAGATGAAAACTCCCCAGAAAGTACATTACGAGAGGGAGAGAGAGAGAGAGAGAGACGAGAGACGAGAGACGCACTTCCTCCTCTTCCATGCAAATAAACCACCTAAAGAGCAACAACGCACACCAAAAAACACAAAAATACGTTATAATTAGTGTGATCGAAAACAACGGGACGAGAAGAGAAAGTCAAAATTACTAGTTAACATGCTGGCTGCCTCCTGACGTTGGGGGGGTGGGGGTTAGGGTGTCTCCCCGACCACACAGGGCGCCTCCCTCCTGCCGGCTCGGGGCTGATGAATAGCGCCTAATTATCCACCTGTCCACCGGCGTGCAGGTAGCGAGGGGGGAGGGGGGGCGCTCGCTACCTGGCCTGTGACGTCACGAACTCACCTGTGCTGCAGACGAATGCTTTTGTTCCCGGAGAGAGAGAGAGAGAGAGAGAGAGAGAGAGAGAGAGAGAGAGAGAGAGAGGAGGGGGTGGGGGGAAGGATAAGGAGGGAATTTTAATATACCCGGGAATGAGGTGCATCAAGGCGTAATGGGCAGGTAGGAAGCACACCTGTCTGGCCTTGCATTGTCCCTTTTTTCAAGGCTGATGTGTTTTATTAGTATTGTTATTATTATTATTGTTGTTGTTATTGCTGTTGTTTTTAATTGTTATAATCACTTAATTACACTCATCACTACTACTTCTACAACTACTACCGCTGTTACCGCTACTGTCACTGCTGCTTCTGCTTACTCCTTCTACTTCTACTACTACTACTACTGTTATTTTTTATAAACTTACACATAAATCATTGTAAACCTTATTCTGATCATTTAGTAATGGTTAGGATTCATAGTCGATCTCTATGAATGGCCACATTATGTTTGTAGCCGCTTTTTATGTACCCCAAAGCGTTTTTTCCTCTGACCGTTTTCAGAATGATTTTTACTCAACGGATTTAGTTGTCTGTAGAGGCCACATCCCGTCCCCCCAGGCCACCCAGACCCAGCCACAGCACTCCTGTCCTGGCGTCACACCTCCGTCTCGGGGACACGTCACTTGTATTGCCTAATTCGTCATACATCACCTGGCACAGCCCCTCTCCTCGTCCCCTCGTGGCCGTCCCTAATCTGTCAATCCGTCCATTTACAAATTAGTGTCTGGATGGCGCCATTTGTGCTGCGGGCGTCGTTATTATCGTTATTTGCATTACAGCAGTGAGTGAGTGACCATGTGCGCCGACAACGCATTCCGCAGATGTCACGATGGAGAGAACACATGGCCCGCCTCCCGACCCTCCCCTTGGCGCCGGCTTGGGCAGGGCGGGCGCCAGCGTCGCGGCCCGAGGCGCGTGGCGGCTGCCAGCATTCACGGGACGCCAATGGCCTCCTTAAGATTAAGCTTCGGCTCACACGTTTGGCAGGTCTTTTCCTAAACCTTAGATTGTGACTGCATTGAGTTTTTGGTACCAAAGTAACCCCGTAAGGCAGCGGTGTCAGGAGTCACGGCCATAGGCGAGGATTGGGAGGCGGAGCAGCCCATCTGCCGGGAGGGGACGAGGTTCCAAAGTCAGCTCCTGAGGGGCCCAGGTATGAGCCGCGGAGACAGACTCGCCCCTCGGGCGGGCGGCACCAAGGGTCTGGGTGCCTGGCCTTGCTCCCCCCAGTACGTCGAGATTGCACGGCTGATTACCAGCACAGACTCTTGGGAAGAAACGCGAGGCATGTCTGGCCCTTGCCAGGGGCTTAGCAGCCTCTGGGAGAAGACGCAAATTGACGGCGGTGCCTCCTGAGGGGCAGACTGACCCGCCGGGAACACCCGACCCCCGCCGGTTCTGTGTATCTCGTCTCGTCCCGGAGCCCCAGCGTCCCTCGCGCCGGATGACGGGTTGAGAGATGAGAGTGGATGGGTTTCCCAATCCCGCACCAAGAACACTCGACGATGCTGGGAGTCTGTTTATCTGTTAAGAAAAACTTCCTCGCCGGGAGTCCCCGGTCCGCCCAGGTGACGCAACACCCGGCGAGGGGAGGCCAGCGGCTGAGGGACGTGCTGGCCGGACTGCTGTGGCCGCGGTTCGTCTTTGGTGATTGTTCTTTCCTCAAGCCCGCTGCCGCGGCCGTTATTAGTCTCCAGCTGCCCCGCCCTGCCCCCAGCTGCCTCCAGCCGGAGCCCAACTGTCCCCCTCGCGCCCAGCTGCTGAGCCTTCTTCCAATACGTGCCGCGTGTTTACAACACCCGTTCGCCTGCGCCCTCCTTCCAGCCGCACAGCCGCCGCCCCTGCCGTCTTCCTCTCCCCCATATGTTCTTAAGGGATTCTCTTAGTCCGGGTGGTTATGATGCATCCTCCCCCCGCCCCTCCATCTGCTGGCCTCGCACACTGAAGGCTGATGCCCCTCCGAGGGAAGCGCCGCCGACCGTTTCAAGATGTAACTTTGTGTTTTTTTCCCTTCCTCCTCCCCCCCTGCCCCCCTTCTGGTTTCACGTTGTTCAGGTTTTGTCTCTGTGCCGCGTACACAGGACCCGACTCATCAGTTGGTTACGGTGCATCTGGCGACCACCGGCGGCCGCTGAGGACGAGACATCTTTTTTTATGAAACTTTATAATCGTTTCTGTTACTTCATTGCCCTCAGCCCTCATCCCCTGTCAGCCCTCGCCGCCCTTCCCTCTCTTCCTCCCTCCCATCCGTCCCGCGGCCCAGCTGTGGCATCACGTGACTCACAAGGCCCTTAGCCCCGCGAGGCAGCCACAGGGCGAACACGACTTGGGTTAAACAACAACACGACCACGATATCGCCTGCTGTAGGCGCACAGGCCCGAACACTCCGCCCCGCCCCTCTCGCCTGTAAAGGAATAAAGGGAACAAACACCTTCTATTTACCGTTTTTAATTAACAGGTCTGTGTACACACGACTGTAGTTTTATTGCAACACACATTCCGAATGACCTCAATTTGTTCCTCTCACGCTCACGCCAGTGCACCTGCTCGCTCCGCGCCCCCGCCCCACGCCCCCGCCCCTTCCCTCAGCTCGCACCACTTCCTCGTGCAGTTTCCCCGCGTGTTTACACTCCGCCCGTATAAACAGTTGGCGTGAAGGAAGCCAGAGGGAGTGTGTGTTGTCAAGGGCGCGGCAGGGGAAGGCCTCACGTGCTGATCACCCTCGAGAGGAGAGCTCTTGTAATCTCCCCACTTCACCCCCTTGGACGTAAAGGATGCCTGCTTGCCTGCCTGCCTGTCTGCTTGTCTGCCCCTCCTTCTGCCAGTCTGAGGGAGGGGAGCCTAAGGGGAAAACGTAGATATGGCATGTTCTTTCCCCTTGGCTGTAAAGAATGTCTGCCTGCCTGCCTCTCTGCCTGTCTGTCTGTGTGCTTGTCTATCCCTCCTTCTGCCACTCTGAGGGAGGGGAGCCTAAGGGGAAAACGTAGATATGGCATGTTCTTTCCCCTTGGATGTAAAGAATGTCTGCCTGCCTGCCTTTCTGTCTGCCTGTCTGTCTGTCTGTCTGTCTGCTTGTCTACCCTAACCTCCTCTGCCAGGCTTGGTGAGGGAGGAGGGCCTAAGGGGTAAACGAATATATGCCATGTTCTTTCCCCTCACCCCTCCACTCCCTCCCCTTCCTCCCCCATCCTTCCTCCGGCACGCACGCACCCTGCAGCCAGACCCATCCCATCCCTCAGCCTGAGAGAAGAGGAGAAAAAAAGTGAGGTAAAAAAAGCGAAATGCCATACATGTTGAAGGGGTGTGTTCCGTAATGGTGTTTTGATTGATTGATGGCGACGTATGGTGTTTGCTGTCTGTCTGGCCTGTGTGTTCGTGTGTCTGTGCGTGCGTGTGTCTGTGCGTGCGCGCGTCTGCCAATTCGTCCGTGCCTGATTTATTCATTGAAGGGGTAATTGGCTTTGCTCTCTCTCTCTCTCTCTCTCTCTCTCTCTCTCTCTCTCTCTCTCTCTCTCTCTCTCTCTCTCTCTCTCTCTCTCTCTCTCTCTCTCTCGCACGTCGTAGTCTGGTCTGATTCCCCTCTTTTTCTCCTCCGTTGCCTCTCCCTCCTCCTCTCTCCCCTCACCACCAACACCCACTTGCTCCCCTCCGCCTTTAGTCAGATCAATAATGTGTCTAGTTTTCCCACTGTTCCACCATGTTATTACCTTCTTCACCCCTTCCTCCCCTCTCTCAACCCCTTGCACCTCCTCCCCTCCTTCCCTTCCCATCCACCCATCATGCCTGAGTCTCCACCTCGGTCCTGTTCTTAAAGAGTCTTGTGTCGGTATTGTCAGACGCTTCCGCCTCTCACATCAACTATTTCCAAAGGCCAGAAAAGAGATCAATCGGATTCTCATGAGCGTTTTCTTAGGTTCATGGTACGGAAGAAGGGTCAAACTACCACTCGGGTCATAAAACTACCCCAGTAAATGCCCACAACTACTAGGAAAGCCTTGTCAAGTATGTGTACTGTGGCGCCGATACGTTTGAAAATGCGATTCTAAGGTTCATGGTACGGAAGAAGGGTCAAACTACCATCAAGGTCATAAAACTACCCCAGTAAATGCCCACAACTTCTATGGAAGCCTTGTCAAACATGTGTACTGTGCCGCTGATACTTTTGAAAATGCGAGTCTAAGGTTCATGGTATAGAAGAAGGATCAAACTACCATCAGGGTCATAAAACTACCCCTGGAAATGCCCACAACTACTATGGAAGCCTTGTCAAACATGTGTACTGTGGCGCCGATACGTTTAAAAATGCGAGTCTAAGGTTCATGGTATAGAAGAAGGGTCAAACTACCATCAGGGTCATAAAACTACCCCTGGAAATGCCCACAGCTCCTGCGAAAGCCTTGTCAAGTATGTACAGTGGGCCGCCGAAATGTTTAAGAATATGACCCTTGAAGCTTGGGAAAGGCAGCTGGGCGGAGGAAGGAGAGGAAGAGAAGGAGGGAAAGGAGGTGGAGGAAGCAGTAACATAGACCACACTTCTCCCTGACACACGCAGAGGGAGGGCTTGTGTCTGGCGTGATAGAGAGCGTTCAAGGGGAAAGAGGGAGCTTGTGGAGAAGAGGGGAAGTACTAAGAGGCGGGGAGGAAAGGGGAGAGTGGGTAGCAGAAGAGGGCGTTGTATGGGCGAAGGAAGGAGAGGTGGGGACTATTAGGGGGTTGTAAAGAAAGAGGTAGACTAAGGAGAATGTGCTTTACCAGAAGAAATTTTGTTTATTCTTTTTTTTATTTTCCGTTTGTGTAGTTTTTTTTTTACAAAGGAGGCAGCTCAAGGGCAACAAAAAGAGTGTAGAAAAAAAAGCCCGCTACTCACCGCTCCCATGATAGACAAAAGTAACGAGTGGCCAAAAGAGAGGTCAATTTCGGGGTTTTGTAGTTTAATTTACTTTTTTTTATGAGGGGGGCAGCTCAAGGGCAAAAAACAAAAAGTAACAAAAAAAAAAACGACTCAAACGCTGCCTCATTTTCTTTATCTCCTCAATTGTATACTTTTCACAGCTTCTCCATTTCCGTTTGTCCGAGTTTGAGTGCATGAACGAAGCTGGAAATTTAGTTGAATTACTTTTTGTCTAATTTTGAGTAAGAATGAGGTTAGGACGTACTGAACTACATCCTGCCCCCATTACTGGCCAGCGGATGAAGATATCTACGCGGCCAAGGCCATAGTGATTACCTCTGCTGATAGTGCTAGTTTTACCTTTATTATTATTATCATTATTATTATCATTATTATTATTATTATTATTATTATTATTATCATTATTATTATTATTATCATTATTATTATTATTATTATTATTATTATTATTATTATTATTATTATTATTATTGTTATTATTATTATTATTATTATTATCAGCAGTCGCAGCAGCAGTATTTGTAGTAGTAGTAGTAGTAAGTAGTAGTAGTAGTAGTAGTAGTAGTAGTAGTAGTAGTAGTAGTAGCAGCAGCAGCAAGATATAAACCGATGATTCTCCCCTCACTCTCACTCCTCGGTAGTATAGTGGTTAGTATCCCCGCCTGTCACGCGGGAGACCGGGGTTCGATTCCCCGCCGGGGAGGCCTAGTTTTTTTTTTTTGCCCCACCTTGCGTGACGTGGAAATGGAAAATATCATTATTTTTTTTTTCGAAGGTTTGTGGTTTTTACTTTATTGAATTTTCCTAACTACTTTCCACCTACAATACCAACTACCACAATCACAAATACTCCTACTTCCACCACCAGTACTTAACCACCACCCCCACCACCACGTCAGGCCGCCGTCACCCAACACTCATCTCTTCCCCACAATTTCCATCACCGCTGCCACAATCTTCCCTTCACAATGCCACACAACCTGCCGCGCCGGAGTCCCACGTCCCTCACCGCAACCCTCGTGCCCTCAGGTCCTTCCGCCGCCGCCACCCCCCCCGGAGGCTCCCCAGCGGTCGGCCGTCACTGTCCGCTCCTTTGATCCTGCATCTTCCAAGGACACAATGAACGCCCACCCCCAGGTCAGTCCCGATCGGTTCTCCGTCGATAATCCTGTCTTGGGCAAGGGGAAGAAAGGAGAGGAGGGGAAGGCATAGCGAAGGGGAGTGTAACAGAGGAGGGTGAGAAGGCAGGGGGAGAGGGGAAGGCATGGAGGAGTGTTACAGGGGACGGGGAGGAAGGTGAGGGGTGGAAGGCATCATAAGGAAAGCAAAGGTGAATAGGGGAGAGTCTGGAAGGGGAGGAAGGCGCAGAAGGCAGAGGTGTATCAGGGAGAAGGGAGGAGGGGTGCTTTCTTAGTAGCACTGGGGGGGGAGGGATCGTGCCCCGCCCCGCCCCGCCCCGCCCCTTGTGACCCCGAGCAGCCCTCATAAAGGAGCACATTGGCCACACAGCCGCCACCACTTCCGGGCCTGGCGAGGCTTCGGGTACTACCACCGCCACCACTACCCTGAAATGTCCCCGTAAATAGACCCGAGGAGGAGGAGGGGGGGGAGGAGGAAAGGGAGAAGGGAGTGTAGACGATGTGAGGGCGGATTGCGACAACGAGGATGAGGGTAAAAAAGGGGACTGGGGAGGAAGAAGGGAATAAAGGGAGCGGCGGCGAAGACAAGGGAGAAAAAGGGAGGAGGCGGCGCCGGGTAATGGTTTGCTGTTATGTGTAATACTTCAAGCGGCGCGGGGTAATAATTTTGACTGTCGGGTGTTAATACTGACCGTCTGTCTGTCTGCCTATATATCGTTTTGTTTGTGTTTGTGTGGGTCTTCGTGTGTGTCTGTTCGTTCTCCTGTGTGTGTCTGTGTGTGTCTGTGTTAGTCTCTCCTTCTGTCTGTTTCTGTATGTCTTTTTGTTTGTATGTATCTGTGTTTATCTTTGTTTCTTTGAAGAGCATCATGTATTGACCCGGAAGATTATAACTGATATGACACTTCTTTGATTCATTCTTCTATCTCTTCATTCACTCACACACTCACTTCACTATCCATCCACTTATTCATTCATTTTTTTTCATTCACCAACTCATTCACTCATCTATCCGTCCACCTGTCTGTTCCTTCCTTCATTCCTTCTTTCATTCATTCATTCATTAACTCTCTCTCTCTCTCTCTCTCTCTCTCTCTCTCTCTCTCTCTCTCTCTCTCTCTCTCTCTCTCTCTCTCTCTCTCTCTCTCTCTCTCTCTCTCTCTCTCTCTCACACACACACACATACACACACACACACACAGTCATCCATTCATGTACTCAGGCGCCAGGGTATTTATAGGTGCATGGTCTTAGGGTGGCTTTTTTTCCTTCCCTTCCCAGTCGTCTGTGGCACGGAGTCTGTCGCGACGGTGTAACTAACTACTTGCTACCCCTCCCTTCTCTTCCTCCCTCCCTCCCTCCCTCCCTCCTGTCTTTCCTTTCTCCATTTCATCTCTTTCTCTTCTCCTCTTTCCTTCTCTCTTCTCTTCCTCCCCTCTCCCTCTCTCCCTCCCTCCTATCTTTCCTTTCTCCATTTCATCTCTTTCTCTTCTCCTCTTTCCTTCTCTTTTCTCTTCCTCCCCTCTCCCTCTCTCCCTCCCTCCTGTCTTTCCTTTCTTCATTTCCTCAGTTTCTCTTTCTCCTCTCTCCTTGCCCCTTCCTTCTCTCTTCTCTTCCTCCTCTCTCCTTCCCTTCTTCCTGTCTTCCCTTCCTCCGTTTCATCTGGTTATCTTTCTCCTCCTTCCTTTCCCCTTTTTTTATACGTCTCCTAACTTTCCCGTCCGTCCTTTTTCTTTTCATCTTTATTTTTCTTTGTGTCTTTTCCGCATTGTTTCGTTTATATCTTCTTTATCCTCTTTTTGTATTTATATGTCTAATTTTTTATCTTTTCTACGTTTTATTTTTTACCTTTTTCCTCTCCTTTCCAGTTTTATGTAGGTGGTATTTTTCTTCATTCCTTTCATTTTCCTTTCCTGTTTTCTTTATTTTCCTTCAATGCCCCCTCGTTCTCTTGCCCCTTTTGTCTCTTGTTTACTTTCAACTTTCAACTGTTCCTTCAATCTTCTATCTACTCTTTCGATCCTCTTCCGCACCGAATCGTGTTTCTTTTCCTTCCTTTTCACCGTACCCATTTTTCTCTTCCTTTTTTGTTCCTTTTCCTTCCTTTTTATCTCAATCTCTCTTTCCCTTTCTCCTCCTCCTCCTCCTCCTCCTCCTGCTTTTCCCCCTCCTCCTCCTCCTCCTGCTTCTCCCCCTCCTCCTCCTCTTCCTCTTCCTCCTCCTCTTCCTCTTCCTCTTCCTCTTCCTCCTTCTCCAGAATAGTAATACAAACCAACTGTGGGGGAAAAAATATATACCTGAGGAGAACGTGACTAAAAAAAAAAAGAAATAGTGATACAAATACAAAGTCAATGACGGTACAAGGACAGGAAGCGAAAAAAAGAAGAGAAAAAAAAAACTTTGACACGTAAAGATACAAATTACCACAGCTTAATCAGATAAGAAGGCGTCCGAACGAGAGGGAGAGAACCACAAAAAGAGACACGTAAAAGATATGATAGAGAATAAATGGGAGAAGAGATACCTATATAAAAGGGATAATAGAGAGGTGTGAAGGGGAGGAGTGGAAGGATAAACGCACAAAATAAAAAGGAAAAGAGAAGAAAAAAAGAAAATCAAATTGCGGTGTTCAGGTGTAGGAAAAAGGCTTGATATAAACACACTCATCTGATAGGGATAAGACGCATGGGCGCAGATCACGGCCGAGATAGCGAGAAAATTGAGGGAGATTGGCCACTCCTCGTCGTGAACTTAGGATTAGGCTCGATTAGGGAAGCCTTGTTGGGCGGTGCGGCGTGTGTATGTGTGTGTGTGTGTGTGTGTGTAGCGGTGCGTATCCCCGTATTAGCATCCACGGTGGACAACAGAGACAGACAAACACGGCCGAGTTCAGCCGCCAGAGCCTCGCCGGACAGCCCCTGCAGCCCCGTCTTCGTCCGTCAGTCTGATCGCATCGCCGCCGAAAATCACCGCCTTAAAAACGGACCCGGACCAGCCTCGGCGTCAGGCATTCCCGCGACTTGAGATCTTGTTACCGGAGAGTGATCATCGCGACACAAGGCCCACTAATGACGCCGTCCGGGCCCCACCGAGCCCTCCACTTGGCCCCGCCGCCGCCCCGATACCATCACGGCGGAGCAACAAGAACGCGCTGATCAGCCTCTCACCATCACAATGTATCAAGATGACTATCGTTCTTCTCGTACACTATTGGCATCGCTCGCCCCAGGTACGCATCGACCCTCGCCGTGATGAGTATCAGGCCCGATGCGGCGTCGGTAACAGATCGTAATGTACCGCCGTGGGATCAAGATAAGCCACAAGTGTTGGCGGCCGCGGCAGCTGACTTCTGGGGCCATGTTGGCGGGGCCGGGGACCACATGGCTCAAGGGTTCGGGCGGCCTGAGAAACACTCGCCTCCCTTTTCTTGCCCGGAGTTCACTTCATAAATGCCTCTTTATTTTTTTATCCCTCCTGTGAAGTATACAGTGAGAGGACCTCCGCCGAAGGGGGTTGTCCCCAGCCTGGACGCCACCGCTGGGCAGCATTGTAGGGCCTGGAGGGGTTGTCGGTGCCCTTCCTCTCGCCTCTCTTCGCCCCTCAACATCCACTTACGCAATAACATATTTTTTGTCGGTTGCGCCTCCGTTTGATTAATGTTGCCTCACTCCTCGCTGGCGAGAGGCCGAGACGGAGGCAGAGGCGGGCAGGGACCGGGCGGGCGCCGAGGTGGTCACGGGAAGGTTTGGCAAGACCGAGGAAAGGTTTGAAGGGCGAGGAATGGTCAGCGAGGAGCCAGGAACGGTCAGCAACGGTCAGCGAGGGACGAAGAACGGTCACCGAGACTGTGTGAGAGGGATGAAGAGCGCAATGCAGAGGAAGGAAAAAAAATAGTGTTAGGGTTCGATCGTGGGCATCAAAGGGAAACAAAATAGTTCATCTGATCTCCGAAACGATGGACAACATACAAACCCCCCCAAAAAAAAAAAAAATGTATAGATTACGAGGAAGAAGAAAAAAATAGATATCAAGAGTATGCGATGAGAGTTACAAAAGATGCCGATAACCCGATAGATTTCATTAAAGCCCCGAAACACCTTTATCGGGAAGAGGGGAGAGGAGAGAAAAGAGAGAGGGAAGTCAGCGTAAGGGGAGGCTGGCAAGTAAGGAGAAGAGGAATGATAGAGGGGGTGGGGGAAGGCAGCATATCCCTCTCCCTCTCCACTGAGCATGCTGCCTAAGAGAGATGGAGGGGGAGGCGACAGCATATCCCTCTCCATCCTCCCCTCGCTGACTTCCTCTCCCTCGGCCGCCTCAGATATCAGCTGGGCGGCCCCGATCAACAATACCCTCGCCGGAATTACCTCGTGGCTAAAGAAAGTTGGGGGGTCTCTTCTCTAAGGGGGAGGAGGAGGAGGCGGAGGAGGAGGAGGAGAGACCAGGTGGCTCCGTGGGTAGTCGACGTTTGTGGCAGGGTAAGTGTGGGCTCGGCTAAACTGAGTGAATGGAAGGGGCGTCTTGAACTGTGTAGAGGCACCACCACGTGTCTCCTGCTGCCCTCCCTCCCTCCCTCTCTTCCTTCCTTCCCTCTCTCCCAGCCTCCCTTCATTCCTTCCTTCCTGTCTGCCTTCTTTCCCTGCCTTTCCTTTTCCAGCTTTTCTTCCTTCCTTCCTTGCCTCAAACAGCCTCTCTCCCTTTCTTCCTTCCCTACCTCTCTCAGCTTTTCTCCCTTCCTTCCTTCCTCCCTTACCTACTTCCATCTCCCAGCATCCCTTCTTTCCTTCCCACTCTCGCTCCCTCCCTCCCTCCATTTCTCAGCCTCCCTTCCTTCTTTCTCTTCTCCCTGCCTCCCTTCCTTCCCTCTCAGAATCCCTCTCCCAGTCTCCTTTCCTTCCTTCCATCCATCCCTGCCTCTCCCAGCCTCCCTCCCTTTCTCACTTCCTACCTCCCTCCCTCCCTCCCTCTCCTTCCCTCCTCCCTTCCTCTGTTCCCTCCATCCATCAGTCTATTAGCGAATGTCGTAATGTGAGAGAATGTGGAAGTGGAGGAAAAAAGGGAGACGATAAGGAGGAGGAAAGAAAAGACGCCTTGATGCTGCTGTGTAACGGAAGAGAGAGAGAGAGAGAGAGAGAGAGAGAGAGAGAGAGAGAGAGAGAGAGAGAGAGAGAGAGAGAGAGAGAGAGAGAGAGAGTCTTCTTCTCTTGACAACATTAACTGTACACGACGTCAACTCCCTCTTAGCGGTCCTCATTTAGACCTTAAAAAAAGAGAGAGTGAGAGAGAGAGAAAAAAGAGCCATTCACGACCAGCCCATTCACGACGTCATCTCGCCCTAGTAAAAAAAAGGAATGTAATGGCGTGAATAGCTTGTAAATGAAAAAAAATAATAGTGTGTGTGTGTGTGTGTGTGTGTGTGTGTGTGTGTGTGTGTGTGTGTGTGTGTGTGTGTGTGAAAATAAATTAAATAAAGCAAGAGAGAAAATACAGGTCGTGAAAGGTGTGAATGTATTTCAGAGAGAGAGCAAATCCATTAATAAACATTAGAGAGCATATAAATAAGTCAGTCTCTCTCTCTCTCTCTCTCTCTCTCTCCCCTCCCCCCCCCCCAGTGACAAATGATACAAGGGAAACTAATACAAAAAAATAAATAAGAGACGAATATATGACACTAAGAAGCGATGATAAATACATGAAAATAGCCACACAAATGAATAAATAAATGACAAAACATGAGAAATGAACACGAGGGGGGGGAAAAAACGCGTGGTGGTCTGGGAAATAAAAATAAAAATACAGAAAAAAAACTCGCCGGGTAAGTGGCGGAGGAGGGGGGAAAAAGCGGGGTAGGGGGGGGGGGGGTGAAAAAAAGCAGAGAGGAAAATAGTTCCTCGCGAAGCTTGATAAAGACTCGGATGTTTTGTACGGCGGAGCGGCAAACATTTTTTCTTTCTCTTTCTCACATAATAGTCAGTGACGTTTTATTTGATTTTTTTTAATGGGGTTTTATTTTAATTTTTTTTCTTGTTTATTTATCTTAATTTGTGTGGCAACGAGATGGTATTTAGTGCAAGTCGGTTTTATGTGATTTTTTTTACTGTTTTTATTTTTATTTTTTTCTTGTTTATTTATCTTCATTTGTATAGCAACGAGATGGTATTTAGTGCAAGTCGGTTTTATGTGATTTTTTTTACTGTTTTTATTTTTATTTTTTTCTTGTTTATTTATCTTCATTTGTATAGCAACGAGATGGTATTTAGTGCAAGTCGGTTTTATGTGATTTTTTTTACTGTTTTTATTTTTATTTTTTTCTTGTTTATTTATCTTCATTTGTGTAGCAACGAGATGGTATTTAGTGCAAGTCGCATCACCACACAAACATCAAACAGGAATGAAAGACAAAAATTCATGGAGGAAAGTCGTTTAATCTGAGCTGTAATACTTTTCCTTATATTTATCTTTATCATTATGTATGTAATTCTTTTTATACATTTACAACACTTACGAAAGCCACAAATCCAAGGAAGAGGACAATTCGGAATTCAGCTGCTCAACTTATTCGTAATTCATCCAATTTGTATTTCTTCATGATTTTTTTTTTCTTACGACACTATTACAAAAACCACAAATTAAAGGAGGAGGATAATTCGAAACTCAATTACTTTACTTATTCGTATTTCTTCATGTTATTTTTTTCCTTACAGCATCATTACAAACTATACCTACATCAAATATCCGTCTCATAATCTTTCCTTCACTGTCTTCAAACCGCCAAGCACATGAGTCTAGTGATCTTTTAATCTCATATCCATTTACTCGCTATATCACTGCAGTCACATCGCTTAGCTTTTACTCTTTTTTTTCACCGCACTAATACGATTCGCACCTGAAAAGACTTCCTCATTAACTTTCACGCCGCCCTGACCCCGTGCACTCAAGCTCCACCTGACCGACCACTCGCCTTTCAACCCTTCGCCGCCTAGCCCGACTCTCCTCCCCACCTTTTCCTTGCCTGTCACCTTTCATATACCCTCGTTGCTGCTTTTTTTCTCGCGCTCCCCTTCCGATTCAGCCCCATCTCTCCCCTGCCCTACCTTCCCTTCCCCCTCCCGTGCCTTCTCTCGCCCCCTCCTCCTCGTCCTCCTTCTCTGCCTCCTCATACCGCCTCTTCCTCTGTGCCAATGTCAGTTTGTCCGTGTTCTCGCCTCGACCTGTTATGTTAATGTGTCCCTGTTGACTGCTGCACCTGGAGAGAGAGAGAGAGAGAGAGAGAGAGAGAGAGAGAGAGAGAGAGGGAGAGGGAGAGAAAGGGGGGCGGGGTTCAACTTTAATATTTCATCACCTCCGCGCCATTCTCAAATTGACTCCCAATATTATGATTTCTCGAGTATTTGCTGAAGGATTTGATAACGCGCGCGCGGTCACACACACACACACACACACACACACACACACACACACACACACACACCACGTCGGAGAGATGAAAAAGAGAGGAAGAAATCACGAAAAAAGTCAGTGGATGAAAATATTAGTATAGAAAAATGTTGGAAAGAGGAAAGGAAAAAAAAGGGAAAGGAGGAAAAGGAACAAAAAGAAAAAGAGGAGGAAAGGAAGTGGCGGAAAGAGATGAAACCACGGAGAGAGAAGAAGGAAGATGGGATACTAGCAGCAGAGAAAGAAGGGAAAGAATCGTGAAAGGAAAATAAAAGAAGGGAAAAAAAAGAGAAAAGACGGAAGAAGTCAGGGAGGAAAGGAAGTGACGGAAGAGGATGAAAGCACGGAGAGAGAGAAGAAAAGGAATGGGGGGGCAGGGGAGGAGGAGGAGGAAGGGCAAGAAGGCAGGAAGGGCATCGGGCAAGCCTCCCTCCTTTGAGAAGTAATGAGGCGAGAGGTGATCATTCCTGCCCGATTTCGCAAGGTCGTGGAACTCCCTCATTGTGCCCTGCTAAAAACTACTCACCAGATGGCCTGCCTTCCTCGACCCTCTTCCTCCTCCTCCTCCTCCTCCTCCTCCTCCTAGGATTCTTGTAGTGTTTATTTTCACCCATGCTCCCCTGCACTCGTTCTTAATTTAGCGTCTACTCCTGTCTTCCTCCTCCTCCTCCTCCTCGCTCTCAGATCCTCCTTACCTCCTCTCCTCCTCCTCCTCCTCCTCCTCCTCTCTTTCTCTCCATTACAGGCACGCTTTCTTCCTTTCTTCTTCCCTTCCTTCCTTTCTTCTTTCTTTGTTATTATTTTCTACCTCTTTTTTTCATTACTATCTCTCTTTCTTCTTCCCTTCCTTCCTTTCTTCTTTCCTTCCTTCCTTTCTTCTTTCTCTGTTATTATTTTCTACGTCTTTTTTCGTTACTATCTCTCCGCCCTTTTAATATATTACGCTCTTGTTCCCTTCTCTGTTACCATCGTTCTCTCTCTCTCTCTCTCTCTCTCTCTCTCTCTCTCTCTCTCTCTCTCTCGTGCGCGCGCTCTCGCTTTCGCTCTCTCTCGTGCTCCTTCTCGTTCCCGTCACCTCCATTCACACTGCAATTAATTTACTTTTCATCGCCAGCCTCCCCTCCTCTCCATCAGCTTACTCCGTATAATTTTCTCATCTCCATCTCCATTTTAGGTCTCCTCCCCCTTCTCCTCCTCCTCCTCCTCCTTCATTGCTGCGAGCTGCTTTCCTTTCCTCCTTTTCCTTCTCTCTCTCTCTCTCTCTCTCTCTCTCTCTCTCTCTCTCTCTCTCTCTCTCTCTCTCTCTCTCTCTCTCTCTCTCTCTCACACACACACACACACACACACACACACACACAAACATAAACACACACACACACACACACACACACAGAGAGAGAGAGAGAGAGAGAGAGAGAGAGAGAGAGAGAGAGAGAGAGAGAGAGAGAGAAACAGCTGCAGCCTTATCCTGGTCACCCTGAAAAGGTCTCTCTATTCTCCCTACTCTTGTCTTTTCTCCCTTTTCAACTATTTTTTCCCTCCCTATTCAGCCTCTCCTCCTCCTCCCTCCTTCCTCCTTCCGTCCGTCTTTCATCAGTCTTTCTTATGCTCTGTTTCGCTCTTCATTTTTGCCTCTTTGTCAACTTTCGTGTGTGTGTGTGTGTGTGTGTGTGTGTGTGTGTGTGTGTGTGTGTGTGTGTGTGTGTGTGTGTGTGTGTGTGTGTTTGACCCTTTTCCTCTGACATTCACAGGAAGTTTGTCGTTGAAGAAAAGAGAAAGTGATCATTTACACTTTATACAATTTCCCTTTTTCCTCAATTTTACTTTTTTCTTGTGGTTTTTTTTTTTCTCCTCCACTCAACAATCTCTCATTCTTTTACCTCTCACATGCGTTACTCCTCTTCCTCCTTCCTCCTTTACAGTTTATACGAATTTTCTTTTTCCTCGAATTTCCTTTATATTTTTTTTCTCCACTGAACAATCTCATTCTTTCACCTCTCACGTGTATTACTCCTCCTTCCTCCTTCCTCCTCATCCTTTACAGTTTATACGAATTTTCTTTTTCCTCAAATTTCCTTTATATTTTTTTTCATTCTCCACTGAACAATCTCATTCTCTTACCTATCACGTGTATTACTTATCGTCCTCCTCCTCATCCTTTACAGTTTATACGAATTTTCTTTTTCCTCAAATTTCCTTTTTATCTTATTTTTATTCTCCACTGAACAATCATATTCTCTTACCTATCACGTGTATTACTCCTCGTTCTCCTTCCGCCTCCTCCTCCTCATCATCTTCATCCTTTACACTTTCTATGACTTTTTTTTTTCCTCAATTTGTTTTTTATCTTATTTTTTTTTCTTTCTCCACTTTACAATTTTTTTTTCCTCACATATGTTGCTTCTCGTCCTCCCTCCGGCTCCTCCTCCTCCTCCTCCTCCTCACCTCCATCATCATCATCATCGTCCTTTACACTTTATACGACTTTTTTCCTCAATTTGTTTTTCTATCTTTATATTTCTTTTTCCACTTTACAATTTTTTTTTTTTTTTTTTTTTTTTTTTTTTTGCCTCTCACATATGTTACTTCTCGTCCTCCCTCTTCCTTCTCCTCCTCCTCCTCCTCCTCCTTCTCCTTCTTCTCCTCTTCCCCACGTGCACTCCAGGTATCTCCACCCTTACCTGGATCCCTCACACACACACACACACACCTTTCCTAACACACTTTTCCTTCAGCGTCACCGGAAGTCTGTGATTACCTTCGGCTTACCTCCATGCCTCCACTCCTCCCCCTCCTTCCCTCCACTCCCCCGGTAGACAAATACATCTACCCCCTCCCTCCCTCCTCCTCCTCCTAAAATCACAGGTGGGAGGAAGTACCGTGTAAAATCCCGAACGAGCTCACGTACACACACACACACACACACACACACACACACACACGCACACAGCTGGACGAACTAGAAGGGCACACATTTACTCAGCAACGCCCAAAAGAGAGAGAGAGAGAGAGAGAGAGAGAGAGAGAGAGAGAGAGAGAGAGAGAGAGAGAGAGAGAGAGAGAATGTGTATTGTGCCTTCACTTTCTTTCTCTGGTTTCCGCTTCCAGTTTGGTTTGAAATAATGAACCACAAGGGAGAGGCAGGTTACCATTCCCCCCCCACCCCCCATCTTCCCCACCACTATTCTCACCTTCCCCCCTCATCCCTTCACCCAACTCATTCACCCATCCACCTTTCACCCCCACTCAGCACCCCGGCAGTCATGGGTTAGAGTGGCTCCATTAAGAGTGATTTTGCGCCTGATTTATGTGTTTTTCTCTTCCTTCTGTTACGTTGTTCCGTCTCATGGGATTGTATTGTTTGCTGATGAGACGTGAGTAGAGAGACGTGAAGGATCTGGTCGTAGGTGTTTAGAAGGTGTGGTGGATATGAATGATGCTTTGGTTGTAGTACTGAAGAGGACCGTAGTAATAGTAGTAGTAGTAGTAGTAGTAGTAGTAGTAGTAGTAGTAGCAGAAGTAGGTGTGGTAACATTTGTTTTTCACTTGAAGGATCTGGGGGAAGGTGTTTTGAAGGTGGGGATATGAATTGCTTTGGTTGTAGTGGTGAAGTAGACCGTAGAAGCAGAAGTAGGTGTGGTAACAGTTGTTTTTCACGTGAAGGATCTGGTGGAAGGTGTTTGGAAGGTATAAAAAAAATAGTAATAGTTGTTTTCATGTGAAGGATTTGGTGGAAGATGTTTGTAAGTTGTGGATTTATAAATAATGCTTTAGTAGTAGTGGTAAATAAGACAGTAATAGTAGTAGTAGTAGTAGTAGTTGTAGTAATAGTTGTTTTTTATAGCAAAGGAACCAGTTAAAGGGCAAAAAGAAAGCAAAAACAAACCAAAAAGGCGGTTAATCACTACATCACTACTCCTATAAAAGAAAATGGAATAGAGTGGCCAGAGAAGAGGTGTTGTTGTAGTCACATTGGTAGGAATAGTAGTAGTCGTAGTAATAGTGATAGTTATTATTGTTGGCGTTGTTACTTTTGTTGTTTTAAATGTAAACAGGACACACAGGAAAACAAAGGTCAGGTCATGTAAACAGGAAACCAAACCAAACCAAAAAAAAAACTCACATCCTTTATTTTTTTTCCCTCATCAACTTTCATACATCATTTCGGAGTCATTTTTCTTGCCACCATTAATTTTCCGAGACCTTGACCTGCTTGCCACCACCACCTCCACCACCACCATCTGCATAAACAAGAATAAGAAGGCAGCAACAACAACAAAAAACAACAAGAACAAAAACGTAAACACCGCAAATAACCTCTAATCCTGCCCACCTTGAGTGCTTGGCGTCACCTGTGGTTTCGGTGATGACTCGCGTCTCTCACCTGCGCACACCTGCTGTTTCCTCTCGCCGCACTCACACCTGGGCTGCTCGATTAGAGGAGCCACGTCACCCCCCCGATGATGGCTTGAATGTATGAGAGACACGGAGCGGAGCGCGGTTAACGTGTGAAAGCGTGGGAGCAGGTGACGTGCGGGATTTATGGATTAATTAAGACCACTCAGGTGTGCCGCGCCGAATGAATACACTCAGGTAATGGGAGTTGATATTAGGGCCCCCGATGCTTAGATATGCTTTGTTGACTTGTGGGAAATGAGAATATCGAGGAAGCTGGAGTCAATAAGAGGGAAACTAGCTTAATTTATAGAGGAATGAAAAACCAGTCAAGCCCCGCGGTAATTGTATGCAGTATAGTAATATATAAACTTGTGGGGATAAAGAGAGTAATGAGGAGCCTGGAGTCAATAATAAGAGGGAAACCAACTTAATTTATGGAGGAATTAAAAGCGAGCCAAGTCCCGCGGTAATTGTATACGGTAAATTAATGGATAAACTTGTGAAGAAAAAAAAAGAGAGGAGCCTGGAGTCAATGATAAGATGGAAACTGACTTGATTTAAAAGCTTGTCAAGTGCAGCGGTAATCATATACGGTTAAGGAGTGGATGATGATGATGATGATGAGTGGCTCGCTAAGACTGACGTATACTTTTCTAATCCTGTAAAAAAATTAGAGCACGAAAGATAATGAGGGAAATTAAAGGAGATAATGACTTAATTTAGGAGCATATGACGTGATAGAGATGTTCAGAATCAGTGAGAGAGAGAGAGAGAGAGAGAGAGAGAGAGAGAGAGAGAGAGAGAGAGAGAGAGAGAGAGAGAGAGAGAGAGAGAGAACGAACGTGTGCTTGTATAAAATATTAAAGTTAACACAAAAACTAAACCCTGGGAATATTTAACGCGGTGAATATGTCAAAAGCACAGCAAGGGAGGGAACGGGAAAGGAAATAAAATAACCATGTCAAAAGCACACCCAGAGAGAGAGAGAGAGAGAGAGAGAGAGAGAGAGAGAGAGAGAGAGAGAAATTTAATGAACGCAACACCGTGAAATTTCAAATGTAGTTCACACCGTAAATCATAATGAACAAGATGAGGACAGGCATGACAGTTTTATATATTTTCTCTTTTTATTTTTTCGCTCCTGTCGCCGCCGCTGCCGCCTCTCTCTCTCCGCCCCCGCCCCCGCCGCCGCCCATCGATCCCCGCCGCCGCCGCTGAGGGCCAGATGTGCCAAACAGTGCCAGATGGAGGCGAGGGAGACGGAGAGTGTGTGCCATATGCCCTGCACGCCGCCACCTCCAGGGTGGATTATCATTAGTACGGACAGTAATCAACCTTCTGCTCCAGCCCTCGCCTCCCTCCCCTCCCTCCGGTCCTCCTCCTTCCTCTCTCTCTTACTGTCCACCACCTTCCCTATACCTACCTCCCCCTTCCCTCTTTCTCTCTTTACCTCCCCATTCCTTCCTCCCTTCTCTCTTTACTTTCCCTTCTCCCTTTGCCGAGTATTTGACGAGGCTCCTTCTTTAATATTCTACCTCATGTGTGTGTTTTTTTTTTCTTTTTACTTTCCTCTTTCCGGCATTCTAATTTCGAGACGTCACTTTTTTTTTTGGGGGGGGGGTGTTAGTAGGTCCAGTTTTCTTCATCATCATTATCACTGTCATGGTCATCGCTGTCATCATTACCATCATCGTCGTCGTTCTTGTTGTCGTCGTCGTTATCAACTTCATTGCTTTTTTTTTAGGTCAGTTCTTGTTCATCAATGTTATACAAACACAGCCATTAGGTCTATACCATCCATACACTACAACAACATCACCTACTACTACTACTACTACTACTACTACTACTACTACTACTACCACCACTACCTCTAATACTACGGTCACTACCACCTCTATCGTATCCTCCATTGCCATCTGCCTCCCTACGTCCCCCTCAGCACATCGCTCTCGGCCTGACACGACACAACTATACACTTCCCGAACCTTGCCGTGGCGACCTTGGCAGCCCGGCTTAGTCACGGCCTCGCCCAGCTCGGTGTGACCCCATTACGAAGGCTCCTCGGTCCGGACATGACTCTTAGGTTGCTGTAGGACATGACTAGGGGGGGCAGTTACCTAGGTGGGTCCCGGCAAGGTCCTTTTCATTATACCTTGAGTAAGTAGGGTCCCGGTACTGCCCCGGTCCAGTAATGAGGCGTTCCCACAGAGGCACGAAGGATGGAGGCTCAGGCCCGACCGACCGGAGGGCAAATAGATATTGTCCTCCACAAAGGTGTTTGCCCTGGGCGCCGAGCGAGGCCCCGCCAGGTAGTGGGCAGCGGCGGGGAGGGGCGAGGCGCAGGGCAAGGCAGGACAGGAGGCATGCGAGGTGGGCTGGGAAGGTTGTGGAGCCGGAGGGAGGAAGGGAAGGAAGGAACTGAAGATGTAGGAATGCACCGGCGAGGGAGCAGACAATGGGAGGGAATGGATGAATGAATAATGATAATGATGATGAGAAGGAGGAAGAGCAGGAGGAACTCGATGGGAAAAAAGAAGTGCAAACGAAAATTAGGGAGGTTTTAGGAGGAGAGCAAAAAGGCCAAGTGTAAATGGAATGGATGAATGAAGAATGATGATGATGATGATGATGATGAGAAGGAAGACATGCAAACAAATACTGAGAAAGGATATGTGAGAAGAGAGAAAAAAAGCAAAGAGTAAAATCAAAGAGCTTAAGTAAAATCAATCCAGGAATAGTGAGAAAAAAAGCAAAACTAAAACAAACATGAAAATAATGCATTAAGAGAGAGAGAGAGAGAGAGAGAGAGACGTGAAGGAGGGGGGGGAGAGGAAATGCTGCAGCCCGAGTCTCACCTCATCGCCTCGGGTCTCGTTATTAATGGCTGGATTGATGTTTCGTTCCTCCCAGGCCTTTTTTTGTGGTCCCAGCCTCGCCATTTGGGTGTTAATTAAGGGCAGGGGACGGAGGGCCTCGGGGCAGCATCAAGAAAGGCTATTTATTAACTTTTTTACACTCGATCCCTTTTTAAGTAACATGTCAAAAGGTTAATTATTTTTTGTCTTCCTTGTATTTTTTTTTCGGCTTTTGTCGTTGTTGTTATGATTTTCTTCTTCCCTGTTGACAATTTCCGGTGGTTGGGTTTTATTCTTTTCACCTTGTTTTTTTTTTTTTTCGGCCTGGGTTCTTTTTTCGCCTACCTTCAATATAATATAACTTTTTTTTCTTCTCCTTTGGGTAATTTGCATATTTATATCGCACTTTTGTTATGATTTTTCTTCCTGTTGACAATTGACGTTTTTTTTTTTTTTTTTTTTTCTCCCTACCCTCAATGTAGTGTAAATTTTTTCTTCATCTCTTTTGGGTAATTTGCATATTTATATCGCACTTTTGTTATGATTTTCTCTCCTGTTGACAATTTCCGGTGGTAGGACTTAATTCTTTTCACCTAGCTTTAATTGCTTTTCTTTTCTCCCTACCTTCAATGTAGTGTAATTTTTTTCTTCATCTCCTTTGGTTAATTTGCATATTTATGTCGCACTTCGCCGCCTCCGTTGGTGGTAGACATAGGCAGTTTTCGTTTTTCTTCGCTCCACTTAACTCGGCTTTGGAGGTTCATTGTCATCGTTCTCGTCTTTGTGAGCGCCTCTTCTTTGTGCTACATCATACTCTTGGTTCTTGTCCACCCCTTGTTTTCGTCGATTGTTTTCCAGCGAATCAAGATTATCTGATACGTAATAATCCTCCCTCACCTAATCTCGGATCTGAAAATTAGGCCTTTATCACCCTCACCATCGTCCTCGCCATCGCCGGGCTGGCCGTCTTCGTCATTGTCTTCGTCATCCTCCTCAAGGCGCTCTCCATTATCAAGCCGCGTAGGTCGTGAGCAGAACACACAGGGCGGCAGCTGACCACACTGAGGGACGCCGGCAGAGAAAATATCAGCGGGACGGTTGAGTTACATCCTGCAAGTGCAACCGACTGACGAGGATTCATGCCAAGGTTACATAAACAAAGGCCGGTTGCTTGATGGCTATTTAGACTGTGATAACTATGCCACGAGCCCGGCGCCAACTATTATCACATCATCCTCCACAAAAAAAAGAAGCCTCAGACAAAATGCAGATAGACGTACTCTGAGGAGCGCCATCCTTCACAAATGAATGGCGTAACAGTTGGAAGAAGCGCACTAAGAATACGCCCCATTAACACTTATCGTTGAGGGACACACAAGGGGCTTCGAAGGGGGTTTTCGGCGCCTCTTAGAAGTGACAGAATTGTTGTCTCTCATAAGCCCGCCGCCGCTGCTTGCCATTCGTCAGGCCGCAACAGAGGCGCCAGCTGCCCCCGAAGAGTGTATAGTGACCACACCCACTGAGTCTCGCCCTTAGAGGAACAATGGGAAGGCATTCATTGAGTCTGAGAGAGAGAGAGAGAGAGAGAGAGAGAGAGAGAGAGAGAGAGAGAGAGAGAGAGAGAGAGAGAGAGAGAGATTAGAAAGCGTACTCCACACACACACTATCTATATTAAACCGATTATGTTTTGATATTAGAAATTCTCAACTTGAAAGGCGTCAGTGAAACCGTCAAGGAGGCGAAGACGCGAAGTAACAAATAAGTGGTTGTGAAGGAGACGATAGAAAGGAGAGACGGACGCGACGAGAGAAAAGGAGGAGGAGGAGGAGGAGGGGAAGGTGCGAAAAAAAAGAGGGAACAATAATCCCACCCTGATAAGATCGTCGCCCGAATACCTCCACTAGCGGCGACGATAAAGTTCTCTTATCTTAATCGCGATCTTCCGTCCATCTTGATCGCCGTCTCTCTCTCTCTCGCCCTCCGTATACGATTTCTTCCCCCAGACCTGTCGGGGCGAGGGACGGAAGGAAGGTGAGGTGTGCTAATGGCGAGGTGAGAGGCAGCTTACCTGAGTGTGGGCCGCTGTCGCTTAGCTCTCCAGGTGAACTTACGGGAACGGGAACCACGAGGAGGAAGGGAAAAGGTGTGTCGAGGTGTTGGGAAAGGTGGGAGGTGGTGGTGGAGGTCGTGGTGGTCGTGGAGGTGAAGAAACGGTTTGATTTGAGTTAGGTTGTCGTTAGTTACGGTAGAGTCGTTCTCCATTGTCGCTCATTGTCGTGTTTGCGTTTGTTACAGAATTATTACGCGTTGCTTATTCGTCTTTTGTATTCATTCCGTTATATAGAGCTAAGAATCGGCTATTTATTTTCTTATCGGGTTTCATATTCTCTCTCTCTCTCTCTCTCTCTCTCTCTCTCTCTCTCTCTCTCTCTCTCTCTCTCTCTCGCGTTCAATAGGATGTAATACAGACTCGTAAAATTCCTAGTTAAGTCAAACATAAGCGTTAACCTCGACAGTAACGCATCCTCAAGTACCTAAGACGAAGAAGTAAAAAAAAAAGAGAGGAAAATGACGAGAAGTTAAGGACGAAAAAAAAAGAGAGGAAAAAGACGAGAAGTTAAGGGCAAAAAAAAAAAGATAGGAAAAAGACGAGAAGTTAAGGACGAAAAAAAAGAGGAAAAAGACGAGAAGTTAAGGACGAAAAAAAAAAAAGAGAGGAAAAAGACGAGAAGTTAAGGACGAAAAAAAAAAAGAGGAAAAAGACGAGAAGTTGAGGACGAAAAAAAAAAAAAAGAGATACGTCCATGGAAGGAAAGGGGAGAATGATACCGGAGTTCCATCAATCGTCTAAATGGAATAAAGGAGTAATCTCTCACCACCATCACTACACCATCACCGGTCCTTCCCAGCGCGACGGTCAAATATTTTCGGCACATGAGACTCAGCCGTCCGTGTCTCCTTCCCTTTTCAGCATGAGAGATCCGTCGACGTCCATTAATTCACTAATTGCTGTGGATAAATAACGTTCGTACCCCCTCCCCTTCCCCTTTTCTGCTTCCTTCCCTCCCTTTGTTCCCTGTGCCACCCCCCCCCACCCCTTCATTCTTGTCTACCCCCTCCCCCCCCTCAACATACCTGGAAAACTGTGCACACCTGAGTTGAGGATAATTACCTTTTAGTTCCCAGAGAAATCGTCCGTGTTTGTTCCCGTTTTGACTGGTATGGCATAACTCGAATGTTTTCCTTTTTTTTTTTGTGTGTGCCGTTTTTGTGTGGTAAAGGGGAGGGCAAGGGAGGAAGGAGGATGAGGGTTTAAGGGGAAGAGTGAAGGGAGGGAGAGTTGCGCCTACATGCCCCTCTCTCCCCCCTCCCTTCTTTTGGCATGCGGTGTTTAGGGCGCCCGTGTGGGTAGCGGGTAATCCCTCTGTTGGCTCACAGGTCTTTTGTGGAGTAGTTGTTGTGTTTATTATGTATTGCTCTCTCTCTCTCTCTCTCTCTCTCTCTCTCTCTCTCTCTCTCTCTCTCTCTCTCTCTCTCTCTCTCTCTCTCCCCCTTCTGACTAATGTAAAATCACTTCGGTTTAAGGACAGACCACCTAGTCTGGACCATGGGGTCTGTGTGGTCTGATTTTCTATGTAAATCTATGTAAATTTATATCTCTCTCTGAAACACACACACTCTCACACACACACACACACACACACACACACACACACACAGGACACCCTGTATCGACGGTGGTGATGAAATACGACAACAAACATAAGAGCGGGATCCTCAGCCAGTCAGCCGCCCCTTCTATCTTCTCCGCCCCTCCTCCTCCTCCCCATCCCCTTCTTCACCACATCTTGTTCCTTTGCCCTCCTCTCCCTGCCTCCCGCCCGCCCCCCCAGCGGTCCGGCCACCACCTGAAGACCGTCATTCTGTGCCCTGCGAGGCATAGGCCGCCCAGGTGCGTTCCGTCACTGGGCCGCCAACAGACCCACCTTTGAAGAAGAACGTGAGCTGCTGAGGGGAGGAGGGAGGGAAGGAGGGCTGCCCGGTAGGGCTTCTTGGGGGCCCTCCACGGAGTACAGCAAAGAGGAAGGACGCCTAGAGGGCGTCTTTGACTGCCCTGCAGGATGGCAGCGCCCTGTTGGCCTTTATGTCTGGCCAGCCGCCTTCCTTCAAGCAGGGCCCATGTTCCCAGGCTGCACAAAACCGCCACAATACCGAGCGAGGGAGACGGGCCGCCCCCAGCTGCCGGCGACCCCGCTCCCGGGCCACCTGGTCGAGCCTCCCGGCACCTGGTGGGTCTTGAGGCGCCTCTAGCTATTTGTGGGGGGGTCGGGGAGACGAACCGGGACCCCCTAAGGCGGCCCGCATTCCTCGGGGGGCGCCAAGAGGGTCCCATGCATGTGAGGGGACCAGTGCTGCCCCTCTGTACGCACACCCACGGGCGGGACCTGACCCTCACTCTGGGGTGGGGTTTCTTTTTTTTTCCACGTGGTCAAGAAGCCTGTAAACAGCACGGCGGCCGCGGAGGACATGCGGCCACCGGGCGGCTGTGACACCTGGAGGAGGTGCGGGTCAGGCCGTAAATTACGCGGTGCTGCTCCAAGGTGCTGCCGGAAACCACAGGGACCAACGCCGTCCATCAAGGGCACCTAGCCATCCCGGCACGGCCGCGCTGGCCAGGCGAGGAAGGTAACATCGGCCGGCCCCTCACCGGCCATTACGCCCGGCGAGGGGCCGTCGGGGATGCATTGATATGCGTCAGTCTTCCCAGCCTCGTAGTCATTATCATTACCGCGGCGCCACTCGATGCCCCGACGAGAGCGGCGCAGCCCGGGCCTGGAGCTCCCCCTGTCCCCACGTCTCACGCCCCGCCCCCCCTCCCTTGACAGGCTTCATGTGATAATACTTGCCTTGTATTGTCCACGGGCGCCGATCTGTGCGGGAGGCGATTTCTCAGGCGGATTGATCTCGTAACAGGACGTTACTGCCCAACAGTTGGGCTCCGACCCTAAAGTGGTGGGAAGGCGGCCAAGGGATGGGGGCGGGTGGAGCCTCGTGATGTATAGGCGGAGAGCGTATAGGGTTTAAGAGGGAGGGCCGTCCACTTCCACCCACTTCATCTCTTTTATAATCACTACCTCATGTCTGGGATGGTGGTGATGATGATAGAGGAGGAGGAGCGAGGGAGTGGGAGAGGAAGTTTAGTCTCGGGCTATAGAAAACCAGTTACGTTTACCTTTGTTGTGAAATTCTCTAATATTTACGAAACCAGCCGTCAGAGTCCGCGGCCCCGAGGATAAAGTAGGTGAGGATTGACGTACGTTGAGAGGCAATCCTCCTGCCAACACCTTGGACTTAATGAGGACAATTTGCCCCAGCCACGACAGGTGTATAGAGATAAGTGCAATCAGCGGAGGTAGCGTGGTGTGAGGTATAAGTGATGATGCTTAATTAGGGGACGTCAAGAATGAGGTGTATCGGATAGAGTGTAAAGACGTTTCAACCTAATGAGGCATCCGCTGATAAAGATATGATAAGGCCTTGTATCATCTCTAATTCAACATGCATTGATGTCTTGATGCAAGACAGGAGACATGCTTACCTGTTACCAACCTCAAGTGTGTGTGTGTGTGTGTGTAAGAGAGAGAGAGAGAGAGAGAGAGAGAGAGAGAGAGAGAGAGAGAGAGAGAGAGAGAGAGAGAGAGAGGCCTCCTGCCCGTCTTACGCTCCCATCTGAGGGGCGTCACGTCCCTCCACCACACACGCCTCCCCACAGCCTGCATATTTAATATATTTGGAGACCGAATAAGCGTGGCGGCGCCCCGCCTGGATCAGGCCTTGCATTATTCATTCATAACTTTCCCTGAGGGGCGTTTGCTCATTATGCTAATTAACACCTGGGCGGCGAGAAGTCAGGTGTCAGGTGACCTTCCTCGGGGATCCAGCCCTGCGGCGGCTCGTCGTGGGACGCCAGGACACCTGCAGGAGTGCCCGGGGCTGCTTGGCGTGGCTGGAGAGGCGGCAGGTGTGCAGCAGCGCGGTCAGTCATGTGCTGCGGTGTGGGGCGACTCCTGATGACTCAGTCGCGTTTCATGTGGTTTCTAAGTTACTCATTTCTATATAAGGTCACTTCAGTCTTTACTCAACTGGCGTTGTTACAGAGTAGCTCGGAGAAGAGAAAATTCATATATTGTAGAAGTTTGTTTATTATTGAATAATGTATACTATGTTATAAAAATATAGTCTCGAGGTCACGAGACTGGCGAAGGGCGGTGCAAAGGTGGCGGAGAAGTGCAGGGAACGCTGCTCCCCGCCCCTCCCCCGCGATGCCCACACGCACGCCTGGGCTTGGCCTTGACTCCCTGGGGCCCCGAGGCTCGGTGTCCGTGCTGCCGGTGCCGCACCATGAGGCTTCACATGACCACCTCTGGCAGAAGGCGGCGCGCGTCGGCCGTGGAGTTGGGGCGCGACACAGGAACAGCAGCAGCCGTGACCGATCATCCTCGGGACAGTCCACAGCGGTGAAGCTTCATGCTCACGCCGCCTGCAGAAAACAGAAAAGAATATTAATCTCTAATTCAGACATCCAAGTGGCAGCTTTACTGGGTTTACTGGTAAATTTGCTGTGAAGCTCATATGGCAGGTCTACTTTGTTTATTGATAAATTTGCTGTCAAACTATCCCCCACCACACAAGTACCCTGAATGTCACACACTGAGGAAAGAGTCGAATGGATGGTTGAAGATCAAACTTACCTATGAAACTGGTGGGAGTCGTGGCGGTGGGCCAGTGGTGAGAGGCGAGCGGGGTCAGGTCACCGCGTGAGGGACGACGGGCAAGAGGAAACGCCTCGTGTCAGCGTCTTCGTCACATCTCTCCGTCAGCAGCTCCTCACTACCCTGGCGCCCTAGCTGACTCTGGACGCGTCGTCGTCGCCTTCCGAGCCTTGGCGACCACAGGCGACGACCTCCACGTCCCTTTTCAGGAACTCTCGACGCACTCCATCTCTTCCTCCGAGGACGAGTCTTCCTCAGAGGAGCTGAGGGCGTCCTCGAGATCGTAGATGTAGTCGATGACGGACTGAATCAGCTCCAGCTTGGTGACGGGGCGGTCCTTGGGGCAGAAGGGCACTAGGTGCTGCAGGCGCTCCATGTACATGAGCACCTCGGCGCCCTCAGTCTTGGGCGGCGCCTTGTGCACTTTGCCGTCCACCACGCCCATGACGGCCTGCACGGGGGACACACAGCGCTGAGCCCGCATCTTCATTCACTCGACTTGAGTATCACAACAAGGTAGACAACTTGGTCTGTTCTCTCACAGCGAGTAGGGGAAATTGTGCCGAACCGCCGGATCCTCGCGTATTTATGGGGCGGGTTGACGAGGCTCCTCCCACCGGCCGCCCGGCAGCCAGTCGGAAGCGGCCCAGCCGGGTGTCGTCCGGTTGCCACGACAAGTTTACGCCACATTAATTACACGTCTTCCCGTGGTTGTTGTTTCTGCTAGTAAATCATGTAAAGCCTGTCCCAAGGTGCCCGGAGCATACACACGGCGTACATAGTAATCATGGAGGCCCCTTGCGGGAGCGAGGGCGTGAGGGCTCGCGGCGCGGCATCGGCGTGAACCTGGGAATGCAGCTGGCGGGCGGCGGACGGGAGGGTGACGTCGGTGGCCGCGTCAATACCGGTGGCCGGGCTGTCGCACATCTGGCCTCGTGTGTCCCATCTTGGCCAGGTTCCCACGGGCTCGGATACGTATACAGTGCTGACCTGACCTGACCTTGTCATCCGGTGCCGACCCGTGACAGCCACGCCCACAGACCCCAGCCGGCAGCGAGAACACGACCACAGCCCTCCACGATGGAGTCGCGTCGCCGCCCCGAGGATGCTGCGGTGAGTGGAAGACGAACGGTAAACACGAATTATCCTGTGAACTCATTTTCCCTTCGCAGATGTGGCGAACATGTTGCAATATCCTTTGAGATGGAGGAATGAAGAGGGTGAGACTTGTAACGAACACATCACACGAGGGGCAGCTGGCTTCCTCCACCCTCCTCACCCTCCCTTCCCTCCCCAGCGCTCCCTTCCCTCCCACCCTCCCTCACTCTCCCGACCTTCTCCGTCCACCGTTGGTTACCCCCATCAACCTCCCGCCCAACACCTGCCTCCCCCCTCCACATCCCTCTACTCAGCTGGTAACACCTAGTACATACCTCTCTCTCTCTCTCTCTCTCTCTCTCTCTCTCTCTCTCTCTCTCTCTCTCTCTCTCTCTCTCTCTCATTATCACTTCCCAAGGCACATTACCTCCCTTCTCCGCCCCTCGCTGCTCCCTCGTCACTCCCATCAGTAAGAGAAGAGGAGGAACGGAAACTCACTATTAACGCAAATTTGGCAAGTGTCTCCCACTCTCCCACTCCCACCACCCTCCTCCTTCCCTCTCCTCCTGTCCTCCTCCTCCTCCTCTTCTCTCCTTCCCTTCTCAAATTGTAAGTCTTCCCCACGCTGATAACACGCTCGTCTTGGCGGCATTGGTTTCTCTCTGATAACAGTTTTCGCCGCGACTGCTGCGCTGACAAACCTTCCTAACCGGAGTTTCTAACCACTGGGATTACGCTGTCGCCTCTCTTGTTTTCGCTCCCAATTAAGGGCCGCGGGATGGAGGCGCCGCGTTTATGGGTCCTCCTCATCTCTCTCCTGCAGCTTGTTTTGCTTTAGTTGTTGCGCCGTTGTCGACGTTTGGTTTCGCCGCTTTATTTGGTGGTATTATTATTGTTATTATTGTTATTATCGATGTCGTTATTGCCGGTGGGGGATGTGTTTCTCATGGGTGTGATTGCGTGTGTGTGTGTGTGTGTGTGTGTGTGTGTGTGTGTGTGTAATTTCCGCAAACAAGCCAACACACACACACACACACACACACACACACACCAGCCCCTGACAGGTGTGCGGTGGTCAGGCTGGAATGCCATTCATAGCCCGGCTTCGCTAGCACACCTGCGCGCTGGATGGCCAGGTAATTACGCCCTTCCAGCTCTTCCCTCGGTGTCCAAATGTTGAGGCGGAACACGGGCGGTCGGCGGGAAGCTATTACGAGAAGGAGCGTCGTGGTGGGTCGAGGAAAGCCCTGGGATGGAAGGGTGAGGCGTAGCGAGGTAGGAGAAGGACGGGGTAAGGGCAGGGCAAGGGCAGGGAGGCAGCAGTGCATAGGTATGAATATGGTTGCCCAATACAGGAGCGTGGACAGCGTTTTCAATATTGGCGGTTTCGGTGGAAGAGGAGGAGGAGGAGGATATGGTATCGTTATTGTTGCAGGGATTTCAGTGCATATGTGTGTGTGTGTGTGTGTGTACAAGACGTGAAGAAGGGAAGCACAGTATCTCACGGCCTCAAAACGTTACTCCGCATGCCAGTCGCTACCATGAAAACGTCGCCCGTCGCCCCTCCACCACCTCCGTACCCATCCCCCCTCACCCCTTCACCCTCCACTTTTCAACGTCACCCCCCTGAGGTTCCCCCGGCGGTGCTGCCTTTGCTGACTGTCCTTCAGGCGTCCCCCGCTCATTGCGTCAGCTGGGATTACATTTTTATCCCTTGTTTTTATACACCACGAGGGGACGAGTGTAAGGAGACAAGGACGAGGAGGATGAGTGGATGAGTCAAAATTGTTGTCCCATGCGGCAATTATCTGGTGGGAGTTGGAGTTCTCGACATGGGAGCCCCCAGGACGCCTTCAATAACAACCCAGGCAAACATATGCACGGAAGAGGAGGGGGGTGCCTCGGGAGGGCGGGGAGAAGGGGCCCGGAGGAGGAGGGTTCGTGGTAAAGTCGGGGCAAACGCGCTTGGGCCCACGGATCTTTTTGCGGTCGCCTCACTCTTTTTATGTTACGTTCCGAGAAGGACAAAAGTAGCCAAGAGGCTGCACCAGTACTCAGAAACACCGCCGCGGGAGGAGCCTAGTTTGTAACATTGCTTGGAGGCCGCGTCTTGTGTGTGGCCAGGCAGCAGACACTTGGAGGGCCGCGGCGGCAGCTGGGTGAGGGTGGTGCTTTGTCGGGGGGGTGGGGAGTGAGGGAAAGGGAGTAGGGAGACGCCGGGTGGGTGCACAAGGCAGCTGGGTGGAGGAAGCCGTTACGTGGGGGCGACCACTGCTGGGTGAAGCCTGTTGCTGGTGGGGGAGTGAATAAGGGAGAGATGTGTGGGGTGGGGACGGGAAACACTAGGGCGGAGAAGACGTTAGGTGGTGGGAAATATGGATGCCAGGGAGGGGCTGGTGGAGAGAAGACACTGGGAAAGAGAGGGCTTGTTAAGTTCGTGAGAAGGGAGGATAGTGGAGGGGTAGTGGTGGGGAGGCAGAGGGGCGACATGTGTGAGTGGTGGTGATTTTGGGGGAAGGATACACACTGTTATTAGGAAGGGAGAGGAAGCGGGGGTAGAAGCAAAGTATGATTGAAGAGGAAGAAATATTATGATTGGAGAAGGAACTTAGAGTGAACACATGAAAATAAACGAGAGAACAAACACTACATGGGGAGAAAGAAATTGAAAAGATAAGGAAACAAACTGAGATGGTGGCAGAGTGAGAGAAGAATACAGTATAGAAGCGATTGAAAGGACTGAATGGGAAAAAAATATTATAAACGAAGGAGGAATTTAGAGTGAAAACATCAAACAAATAAAAAAAGAACCACTAACTGAAGAGAGAGAAATTGAGGAGGTAAGGAGAATCAGATAGAGAGAGAGAAAAACTGAAATATGGAAGCGAT
This sequence comes from Eriocheir sinensis, assembly GCF_024679095.1. Lineage (NCBI taxonomy): Eukaryota > Metazoa > Arthropoda > Malacostraca > Decapoda > Varunidae > Eriocheir > Eriocheir sinensis. Next base: position 28,022,517 of record NC_066510.1, on the reverse strand, counting down.
TGAAACGGAAGTGGCTGGGCTAGTGGAAAAAGTTTTGGGTGGAAGTGTAGAAAATGGCGAGGACAAGCGGCGATGTTGGAGAAGAGGAAAAAGATGATAAAGGAGGAGAACTGATGTTTTGTTGGGTGGTGCGGGAGGTGAAGAAGGTGAGAACGAAAAACAGAAACAATGGGATGCGAGAGAAGAGATGAAAATGGTAGTGGTTGGAGAAAAACAAAACAAAACATTGTGGTAGGAAAAGATAAGGAAGGAGGACATTGGAGGAGAAAGAGGCGATTGAAGGGATGAGAAACAGCTTAGTGGGGGTAGAGATGAAAGTGGTTAGAAGAGAAACAGCAACGAGGAGGAGGAAGTGTGTGTGTGTGGGGTAGAAAGAATATTGTGGTAGGTTAAGTTGTAGGAAAAGATAAGAAAGGAGGACATTGGAGGAGAAAGAGGCGATTGAAGGGATGAGAAACAGCTTAGTGGGGGTAGAGATGAAAGTGGTTAGGAGAAGAGAAACACCGAGGAGGAGGAGGAAGTGGGGGCAAACAAACATTGATGGTGGTGGAAGAGGAAGAAGAGGAGAGGCGAGGGTGGGGAAGAAAAGCAGTGTGGTGAGTGGAGAGAAACAATGTGGAAGTGGTTGTGGTGGAGGAAGAGCAACAAGGATGAAGAAGGAGAAGATGATAGGAGAGGGAAGGCATAGTACGAATATTGAAAGTGGATAAGAATTGAAAAAAAAAAAAACGCAACAGTGAAGATGGAGATTAAAAAAAAAAAAGTATGAAAGAGAAGGCCATTGGGGAAAGGAGGAAAGGGAATTGCTCTAGGGGAGATAAAAAGAAACATTGATAGAAGAGAGAGAGAAAAGATAAATAGAATGACGGACGTTTGCAGACAAGTAAACAGCGCTGGAAGAGAGAAAAAAAAACAGTATAATTGAGGAGAGTTAAACAGAATGAAGGAAAATGAGAATGGGGGGGGAAGAGACACATGAAGAAGGAGAAACACCAGAAACACTATAAGGTTGGGGTGGGAGAAACTTCAAGCAGGAAAAAAAAGTAATTAGAAGAGAAACGTAATGAAAACAACGCTGCCAGATGGCCGTGGTCAGCCTCTTGTATTTGCCGACTTCCAACCTTCAAACCGTCTCCTCCACCCCTTTAACTGGTTTTATATAGAGTTATCGTTAAAATGGTTAATTATTGATGTTTCTTGGCAATAGTTATGGGTCAGAAACCGGTAAAAACGATGCTCTTGAGTACGATAATTTGACACCGTTGATGGGTCAGAAACCGGTAAAAACGATGCTCTTGAGTACGATAATCTGACACCGTTGACTGGAGAACGTGGACGCATAAAAGAAAGTGTGCAAAAAACGAGAGGAATCATTAAGGTCGCGGAAAGAAGGAGTTCATAGACAAAGTAATAATAAAAGAAACATACTTACGAACATGAGGGTAAATAAAACAGACAGATAAAAAAAAAGAGAGGGGTATGTATGGTTAGGGAGGAGACTAAATTTAGGTTGGTATTATGAGATACTTTCGCTTCTCACATCAGTTATTTCTGAAGGTCAAAGAGGGGATCAATCGGAGTCTCATGAGTGTTTTTTTAGGTTCATGATATAGAAGGAGGGTCAAACTACCACCAGGGTCATAAAACTATCCCTGGAAATGCCCAAAACTTATACGAAAGCCTTGTCAAATATGTTAACTTGGACGACGAAATATTTTAAAATACGACCCAGAATTAAAACAGGACAGTAGAAGTGGGAAGGAGGAGGAAAGGAGGGGTAGGGGAAGAGGAGGAGGAGGAGGAGGAGGGGGGTGCAAGGAAAGAAACTCAAAGACAAAATACAAATAAAAGAAACATGATAACAAACACGAATATAACAAACAAAAAAACGCAGCTGGGAAAAAAAATGGGGAAAGGGTATGTATGGTTGAAGGGGGTGGGGAGAGACTTCAAGCAGGGCAATAGAAGAGAGGGGAGGATGGGTGTGGGGATGAGGGTGGGGAGGGGGGTGCGTGGTGCCAGTGGGGATAATGGCGGCGCCTCAACAATGGTGCCCAGACAGCCGAGGCGTGGGAAGTGTCCCCCGCCAGTGACGAGCGGCGGCAGGATTCCCACAGTGGGCTAGGCGAGGGCTGGGGGCTGAGGGGAAGGGCTGTGGTAAGGGAGGGGTGAGGGGAGGGGTGATTTGAGGAGGGTGAGGGGAGAGGAACGGCGAGGGTGAACGGGTATTGGTTTTGGGGTCACGCTATGGGAATTGCACGTGTTTTTTTTATTTTTGTTGTTTTTTTTTGTATTTTTTTGTAGGTGTGTGTGTTTGTTTGTTTGTGTTTGTTTGTTTGTTTTTGCTGTGTTTGTTTGTTTGTTTTTGCTGTGTGTTTGTGTTTTTTGTTGATATTTTCTCCTCAATCATGGTCGTCCTCCACGCCATTATCATTATTATTATTATTATTATTATTATTATTATTATTATTATTATTATTATTATTATTACTACACCTGAAATTCATCACACACACACACACACACACACACACACACACACACGCACACACAAGCCATAGGAAGAAAGGAAGAAAAAGAAAGAAGTAGCGACGCAGTTCCTTTCCACTCCACTCCCCCCCCCCCCCCCACACACACACACACATCCCCCCACCCCACCCTAAGAAAAGAAAAAGAACACTGGAAGCCAATTAATTAAGTCCGGAGCACAAACAGGAAAATTAAGGAGGAAGAAGAGACCGGGGAGACAGTCTTAACACGCAGCAGGCAGGCAGGCGGGCGGTAAAGGAGGAAGAGGAGGAGGAGGAGGAGGAGGGGCGGTGGTAGAGGTGGAAGTGGAGGTGGAGATAAACGCAGCAGTGAAAGAGGAAGGGAAGGAGGAACACGTGGCGAAGGGACGGCACGACGAGGCAGGTTTTCCGATAATTACCCACAAGACATTGCGCTTCCTTGAACGAATTAGCAGAGTCACCTGGAGGAGGAGGAGGAGGAAGAGAAAGAGGAAGAGGAGGAGGAGGAGGAGGAGGTGGAAGTGGAGAGAAACCTGATAACGGACCCATGTGAAGGAGTTATATAGGGAAGGAAAAGACCGCAAACTTGAGAGAGAGAGAGAGAGAGAGAGAGAGAGATGAAGACGTGGATGGATGAAAAAAGTTTAATGACTCCACGCCTTCGACATTTGGGGATGAGAAAGGAGGAAAGATCTCGACAAGTCATTTCTTTTCAAGTTATTTATTGCTTTCCATTCTTTTAATGACCACCTGCAGGAGAAGAGGTCACGGAGGGGCGCCTGGCGGGTCACGGGGCGCAGAGAGAGAGAAAGAGAGAGAGGGGGGGGGGGGAGTAAGTGGAGAGACAAGTGCCAAGTCGTCTCAACGGGATAAGAGAAACAAAATATGCGTGTGTGTGTGTGTTTGTGTGTGTGTGTGTGTGTGTGTGTGTGTGTGTGTGTGTGTGTGTCGAAAGCCTTTGAAATAAGAATGTTTTGGTTATTTATGTATTTATTCATTTATTTATCTACTTATTTACATTTTTATTCAATCATCTATTTTTATGTCTTAGTTTTGTTACTTCTCTTACGCCAGTCGTTTCGTTACGCATTTTATTATATTCAGGCTTTTTTTTTTCTTTTTTTTTCCCATCTACTTTCACTGTATTTGTTATCTTGTTATCATTATTGTTGTATCTTCTATCTTCTGTTTATTTATATTATAGACATCCGCACATTTGTTTACGTTTACTTTCCCACGGGGCGCGGATGACCTGCTTGCCCACGTGGGTGTGACCTGCGCGGCGGAACCATGGGCGGCGCGTCCCCTCACGTCCCCCATATTGTTTACTATTGATCAGGGGCTTAAAGCGGCCGGCCGAGGCGAACATCATCCCTAATTTCCCATTCCCGTCCTCGGCATGCTGGACATTCTCACGGGAGCCGCCCTGCCCAGCGGTATCGATCCCTCACTCAACGGTTCCTGCCCCTCGTTGCTCCCCTCCCCGTGCCCTCAGTCCCACTCTCCTTCCCTCCCCTGTGTCCCCTCGTCCCCCGTGTCCCCTCGTATACCAACCCACCCCATCACCACCACCACCACCAGCATCGGGATCCTTGTGTGTGTGTGTGTGTGTGTGTGTGTGTGTGTGTGTGCATGACGGAGGAGTGTTGTTCTGTTCGTGTGTCTTCCCGTTTGGTGTTTTCTTGGTGGAGGCGAAGTGTTTGCTTTCCTCCGGACTCAGTAACGCTCGAGGGAAGGTGGAAACGTACTGTGGCAACGTTTTCACACCTGCGAGGAGGTTTACTTGATACCTGTCCGACGTCTCAGGTGTCCTAGGAGAGCCAGGGTTTATTTTGGTGCCTCGGCGTTAGGCGTACGTCTGTTTGTTTTGTTTGTTACCTTGTATGCTTGTTTGGATTCGATTGCTGTTTTCCCCTCTCATGGTCACATTCCTGTCGTCCCTTAACAACAGTGTAGCCGCCACCTGCCTCGCCTCACCCGGGCCCTCAGGAAGGCACGAACCCACCGACCTCGACAAATATTACCACATACAACAATTGAGCTTCGATTCCACAGGTAGCGTCCAGGTAACACTGTCAACATTGTCCGCTGCATATTTAGGCCGCGTCTCCGCCAGGTAGCCGCGGCAGGTAGCACGAGGTGTGAGCGAGGGTCTCCGGTTCCCCCTCTCACCCTCCGGCCGGTGCACATTCCAGGCTCGACCGCTGTTTTGTTGACCCGGGCAGCGAGGGCGGCCCGTCCAGCCCGGCCCAGGTATACCTGTCAGCGGGGCGTCCCTGGGAAACACAAACACTGGAGTGAGGTGTACCGGGCCTCGGGTTTGGTTTAGGGCCGATAAGACGACGTTCGTTAAGGAGACGCCTGACTTGACTAACTGCCTCCCTCCCACCCCCCTCCACACCCCATCTCCTTTTCCTCCTCCTCCTTCTTCCTCCTTTTTTTTCTCCTCTTCCTCTTTCATCTGTACCCTCATTACTCTTACCCGGACTCGTTCTGAATATTTCCTTTACTTTTTTTTGTATGCGTCAGTGATGGCTGCGAAGAAACCACCTGGTCTTCCTGTGGTCCATTTAAACCACAATCGGAACCAGCCGTGTATGTGTGTACCGGCAGGACTGGAGGTTACAGTCGAACATACCATAAAGATTGGTAAGAATATAGCGTCTTTGTCCCGAGGGTGTGCAGTGAGGCGGAACCGATACCCGCGAGAGGTTTTAAAAGCCTCCAGGAAGCAAAACGTGTACGTAAAAACAGGCGGATTGATGAACGCAATTCTGCCTCTGGAACAACACCTCGTCAGCGCCAAGGCCTCGCTCCACCTCTGCTCTGCAGCAGGGCGGTGGCGAGACGCTTTCTTGCCTCAATAGTTTGGATTTATAGTGAGAATTTGGCTGTCAGCGAGCATGCAGTTGTGCCAGCGTGAAAATAACTTCCGTCAGTCAGCTGTGAGGAACGGGAAGGACCGCCTCGCCTCGGAACACCGTCGCCGCGCGTTGCCGGGCGTCCTTCCTTCCTCCAGGTGCTGCCCTCCCGGCCAGCCAGCGGGGCGGCGTGGGAGCGGCGTCCCTGTCGGCGCAGGTGGGAGGCGCCCACGCCGGATATCGACGTCTCCCACGCCGTCCGGGCAAGGCACACGCGCCACGCCCGTTCCCACGCACACCGGCACACCGGCGAGCACCACTCAAACTGACACACACACACACACACACACACACACACACACACCATCAACATCTACAACAGACACTCAACATGCGCCCCACATATGGCTGCTCCGCCGACATGTGTGTTATGTTTTCAGGCGCCGATGAGATAATTCAAGCAGATGGTCGGCCGCGCGGCGAGGGCGGCGGCGGCTCGTGGGGTTATTTAGCGATGCATTATATCCTTCCGTGATCAAACAGATGTAGAACCGGGGCGTTACTGTTCGCGGAGAGAGAGAGAGAGAGAGAGAGAGAGAGAGAGAGAGAGAGAGAGAGAGAGAGAGGATAACACATCACATACTGAACTATAAATAAACAATAACCGAAAGGATGGACTAATATGGAGATGAAAATAATAGGAGAGAGAGAGAGAGAGAGAGAGAGAGAGAGAGAGAGAGAGAGAGAGAGAGAGAGAGAGAGAGAGAGAGAGTACAATATGACCTGGGGTGTCGATCTTCAGAGTAATAAATACCTGCCGAAAGTGGGGTCGGCTGAGGGGGGGGGCGGCGAGGGGGCAGCAAGCTATACACAACAAACAGACCTCCCAAGCATGCACGCCCACACCCACCCACCCCACCCACACCCGCCCACCCACACCTTTTGCTCACTGCGTCTCGGCGTCTCACATATTCCACTTCCTGGCCTCCCACGCACCGCCACCGACAACCTCCTTCATACCTGACTCATGCCACTCCGCCTCCTGCCTCCCCCCACCCCCAGGCCCTTCAAGGAGGCACCCCGCGGCACTACCATATACCTTTGACGTGCTCCTAATCCTCCCCTTCGGATCCTCGTCGGCGCGGAGTAATCCCTTCAAAGAGTAAATCAGCCCTAGGTGGTTGGTCTTAATCCCTCCTTCGGGTGCACTCATCTCCGCCCCCCTGCAAGGTTTCCCGCCCACCTGTCCATCATCTTTGCCCTGTTTCTCGCTTTGTTGTCTTTACTTGATGTTATCCCCCTCCTCCCCCTCCCCCCCTATTTCTTCTCTTCTTCCTCATTCCCGTCTTTATTCCTCCCCGTGACTCACTCTCTCTTTCTCTCTCTGTCTCAATGTTGTCTTTCTATCGCTTCCACTCTCTCTTTCCTCCTGCCTCCCTTTCTCTCTCTGTCTCAATGTTCTCTTTCCCTCCTTTCCACCCTCTCCCTCCTCCTGCCTCCCTTTCTCACATTGTCTCTCTCCCTTTCTCTCTCTGTCTCCATACTGTCTTTCCTTCTTTATCCACCTACTCTCTTTCTCCTGTCTGTGCCATGTTTTCCCTGTTTTATGTCGCCCATTTTTGCCTCCGTGCTATCTCGCAATTCCATCTGCCACCCACTTTCTATTTCCCTTTCCTTTACATCTCCCTTGCTGCCTCTACCCTCCCCTCCTCCTCCTCCTCCTCCCCATTCACCCTGCTTCTGTCTCCCTCTCGTTTCTGCTTATTTTTTTCTCTCCTTTGTTTCTTCCTCCCTGTTGTTATTATTTTGCTTTTGTCTAATTCCATCTGTTGTTATTCATTCTTCCGTCTCAGCCTACTTCTTTTTCCCTCTTTTCCTCCTCCTCTGTCTTCCTCTCCCTGCTCCTGCTTTCCTCTCTTCTGTTTTTTTTTCACTCTTTTTCTTCTTCCTTGTTGCCATTCCCTTGCTTCTGTTTTCCTCTCTCTTGCTGTTTATTCCTTATGTTTTATCGTACTGCCTTCTCATTTCTTCTCCTGTCTTTTCTCCCTCTCTTATCTACTTATTCTTCCTTTCCTTTGTTGCCATTTTCAAGCTCCTCTCTTACCCCCCTTCTCCTCCCTCCTATGTCTTTCCCTCCCGGCTGCATTTCTCCCTCCACCCCTCGGTATTTCCCTCCCTCCTCCGCTCCCTTACCTCCCCCCGTCTCGTTCAGTGCTACATGTTTGCGCTTGGGCGACACCAGATTAGATTAGAGTGACTGGGCTCCGTAATGTAAAGCTTGATTGGGTGCGTGGATCGGCCGTGTCTGTCTGTGTGGCGCCGTCTGGGGATAAGACAAGAGGAGGAGAAGAAGAATGAGGAGGAGGAAGAAGGATTTAAAGGACGTGGCGACTGAGAAAATAAGGACTTGATAGTGGAGCTGAAGTAGGAGGAGGAGGAGGAGGAGGAGGAGGAAGACAAAGAGGAGGAGGAAGAGGAGGTAATAGTGGAAGTAGAATAGGATGAGGAGAAGGATTGTTGGTTTTGGGAGAAGAGGAGGAGGAGGAGGAAGAGGAGGTGATTGTGGAAGTAAAATAGGATGAGAAGGATTGTTGCCTTTGGGAGAAGAGGAAGACGGAGGAAGAAGAAGGAGGAGGAGGAAGAAGAGGAGGAGGAGGAAGAGGAGGTGATAGTGGAAGTAAAATAGGATGAGGAGAAGGACTGTTTTGGGAGAAGAGGAGAAAGAAGGAGGAGGAGGAGGAGGAGGAAGACAAAGAGGAGGATAATGCCAGCGCCCCCCTCCCCTCCCTCTGGCGTTCCTCCTCCCCCCCCTTCCCCCTGAGTTCCTTCCCCCTCCCCCCGCCCCCCCTGCGTGGCGCCGTGAGGAAGGCGACTCCGGAGCCAGCCAGGTGTTGCCGGCCGCCTTGGAGTGTCCCCTTACCTCACCGCCCCCCCTCCCCCCCTTTCCTCCTCCCCCTCCTCCCCCCCTCTCTTCCTTTACCCACGCGGCCCGCTGAACACCCCGGAGG
>NC_066510.1:27961638-28011638 GCF_024679095.1 Eriocheir sinensis | reverse complement strand
CCTTATTGCACTTTGTCGTCGCTCAGTCGCTGGTCTTTTTTTTTCCTCCTCCTTTTATTTGCATTTACGCCACATTATAAGCGTCATCCGTTCATCCACTTCCACCCCCACCTCTCTCTCTCTCTCTCTCTCTCTCTCTCTCTCTCTCTCTCTCTCTCTCTCTCTCACCCTTGCACCTGCCTCAGACTCTGCCATGCTTGTTGATTTTCGAGTATCACTGATCCGCCTCACTTTCACGCCCCTAACACACACACACACACACACACACACACACACACACACACACTCCGTGACCTCAAACCCAACAAGAACGACGTTGCTGTCCGCACAACGCTCAGCTCACAGATGTAATTATTATTTTTTCTCCCGCTAACATATTTACCTAACCCACATAGGCCCCGGGGACGGACTGGCCCTCGCGCCCAGCCTGACAGATTACGACAGGTGGCGCCCTTAGAGGAAGCAGGAGGAGAAGGAGGAGGAAGAGGAGGAGAGCAAGAACAAGAATATGTATAAGAATTGCAAATAGAAAAGAAAAAGGAGGAGAAATGAGTAAAAGAAGAAACGAATCAATACAAGAAGATAAGGGAAAGGAGGAGAGGAGGAGGAGGAGGAGAATAAGAACAAGAATAAGAACGAGAATTGCAAATAGAAAATAAAGAGGAGGATGAGAGGGAATAGGAGCAAAAGAAGAAAAACAAGAAACGGAAAGGCGCAGAGGAGGAGAAGGAGGAAGAGGAGGAGAGTACGAACAAGAATAAGTATAAAAATTACAAATAGAAAGGAAAGAGGAGGAGAAGGAGGAGGAGTAAAGGAAGAAAAACAAAGAAAAGAAAAGAAGACATGGGAAAAGCGTAGAGGAGGCGGAGGAGATGGGAAAGGAAGAGGAGGAGGAGGAGATGGGAAAGGAGGAGGAGATGAGAAAGGAAGAAGAAGGGGAGGAGGAGGCGTTTGATGGTAAGTAACAAAACAACAAGAATAAATACAAGAACTATAAAGAGAAAAGAAAGAACAGGAAGAAAAGGAGGAGCAAAGAAGAAGAAAAGAAGAAAATAAGACGTGGGAGAGAAGGAGTAAGAGGACGAGTTGGAGGAAGAGGAGGTGAAGGAGATAGGAAAGGAGGAGGAAGAGGAGGGGGAGGCGTCTGATAGTAGGTGACAGCTCGACGAGGAAAGCTTAACGGAAAGGTTTTGGTAATTAATTCCTGTGTATCCGAGAATCCGTCAGCTGCGCCTTCCCACCGCCGAAGATGTTTACTCGGCGACCAACGGAAGGAAAGCCTCTCGGGGGTCTTGTCCGCTCGGCCGCGTCACCCTGAGAGAGCTTGTTATACCTTCCATCCTAGCGGCCTCTCGAGTGTTGATGCGCTGGTGCCCGAAATAAAACGTGGCAAGATTGTTTTGTGATAAGGAGACGCGAGAGATTTATTATTGCCGCTGGTGAAGCTACTCTTGGTGAGGATGTGGAGTGAATTGTGTTTATTTGCGGCAAGTGGAGGGAGTTACTGTGTCAGGGTCTGGCTGCGGTTACACACACACACACACACACACACACACACACACACACACACACACACGGAACATACACACACACGCACGCTCACAGATGGTCAGTGTATTATTGTAAATGTTCGCTGTTATTATTTTCAGCGTGCGAATTTATTGTTGAGGCCAGAGTGAGGGAGCCATCCATTACATCTCTCTCTCTCTCTCTCTCTCTCTCTCTCTCTCTCTCTCTCTCTCTCTCTCTCTCTCTCTCTCTCTCTGTCGCAGCTCTCTCCCTTCAAGCTTTCCTCTCCCTCACGCCCTCACCCTCAGCTCTCCCTCACCCCCCCTAACCCCGCCGCAGCTCCGCCCTCCCTCAACACCACACTCTCTAACAAGCTGCACCTGCTGCCGCCCACCCCCCTGCCTCCCCCCACTTCCCCGCCGCCAGACCGAAGCCCCGCCACGCTGGAGCCGTCGCAGGTGCATGGTGTAACCCGACTCCCGCCCGGCTCTTCTGGTCCCCGCCCGCGTCCTCTAACCGCTCGCCGCCCACACACCGTCGAGCCCCTCGCCTGTGGCCCCGACCATGCCCTCCACCTGCGCCGCCCTCACGCCCTTGGTGGCGGGTGTGGGTGGCGTAAGGGCGGGTCTGGCCTGGGCTGCTCGGTGCCTCTCCATCACCTTTCCTCTCCTGTCGTGGGCGGTGGAGCCATAAACCACCTGAGCAAACTCGTGCTGCGTTGTTGTGGTTGGAAAGACTTACCGTTCACCCACGCACGCCCCGCCCGCCCGCCCGCAAACTCGCTCGTTCATCCCTGCGAAACACATGGCCACCCCCAGCGCGGACACTCGAGCTCGTCTGGCATACACATGGCTGCCATTCGGGGTCAGGTCAGCGTGTCACCAGAGCCAGACCTCGGCGGCACTCGCTCGGGAGGAAAGTGTTTGGGTTGAGGAGGACACCTAAACGTTTCTTTCTTTTTTTTTTCTTTTTTAGGTGCTCGAAGCTCCGTCTGGCGCCGCCTGAAGGGGAGGCTTTCATCCCTCCTCGCGGCGTGTAGCGGCCCGAGGAAACACGAGCATTTATTTAATCCCTCGCCTTAGCACGAATGGATGAGCTGCGCCGCTGTTGTGCCCCAGCTGCAAGGGTTCCCACGTGTGAATATGAGAGACACGCCCCAAAGCCCCGAGCCCCGACCCGCCCCTGCCTCAGCCCAGCCCCGGGGCCGCACCTGAACGCCGCAGGAAGGTAAACAACAGATCTGGCGGGCCTCCAGCGACGGAGTGTAAACAAAACATCAGTGGCGCCTTGAAATACCCGCCGCCACCCACACGTGAACGCCACCTGGACGCACCCGCATAATTAGGGTCGACCCGACATCCCAGTTTCCTTGTCTAAATAAGACACGAAAACGGGCGTGGGAGGCAGGGAGAGGAAGTGCTTGATGGAGCAGCGTCGCGCGGCAAGGCGGATGTTGAGAAGTAATAGTAAAATAGTCAGTAGTATGTATCATAAAGGGGTGTATGTCTGACGCAAGTTATAAACGGCTTCCCACAGCACAGCTAACGCCACACTTCAGATCAGATCGGCACGTTAGCGTGAGTGGCGTGAAGGGGAAGACCCGCCGGCCGCCTCTGAGTGCCTCTCTGTCAGCGGCCCTCGCAAGTTGAAGAGGCGCGGAATGCTGCCGACGGCAAGGGATACGTCAGTATTAATCCCACCGCCAACCCGATCCGCGCCCGGAGTTTTCCTGTAGCTAATTAAAGACACAACCAAATGCCTCCCTCCCTCCCCCCCACCCCGGCGCCAGTTGTGTTTTTGCTCACTTGGTTGATTCCCGGGTGAGTATAACGCGGTGGAGGCGCCGTATCTTTTATTTATTTAATCATGTTGGAAATGTGAGCCGCTAAATTTCTCCTTATCTCCACCTCCCGCCTCACAGGTGTTTGTTCTCCCGTCCAGGAGGGGAGAGGAATTTTTTTTTCATATTTTTAGGCGAGAACCTCCCCTGGTATCGTTTTCTTCCCTATTTTAACGCTTCTCGCCTTGTATGCGGAATTCTGAAGTCTCTGTGTTTATCTTGCCGGAGCAGAGCCTCAGAGGTGTCCTAAGGCTCCTTCAGCACATCGTTGGACTTCCTGTGGGTGGCTGGCGTGGTCCCCTGGCCTGCCCGCGCCTGCCTGTGTGGCCACCGCAAGGATCAAGCCGCTGCCTTACAGATCCCCCATTGTGTGTTGTCTTGTTTCTCAGCTCTGTCCTCTCCCCTTTGCCCCTCCCTCGACCTCGACCCCCCCCGCTCCACATGGCCTCGCTGCCCGCCAGTGTGGTCTTCGTGGGTCTTCCTGGTTCGCCTCACTGGAGCCTGAGAGTGACTCACGGCTGGGCGGGAGGAATGGTTCAAGGGGTGAAGTAACAGGTCCCTGCGAACCGTGAGGACATGGCCGGAGAAGGGAGGGCAAGGCGTGGACCAAATTTTGCCCTCTCCTTCCCCTCCTTCCACCTGCTAGCCACATTGCGCGGAATGTGACACATGAGAGCGTCACAGAGTTGCTCTTCGTGTTGTAACATTGCCGCGTAAATATTTGTGCGAGCATGTTAAGTCTGCTCTGGTTACGAGCGTCACAGCGGCTTCGTCTTGTTCGTCGTGTTTGGAGCCGCTCCGCCGCCTGTGGTTGCGTTGGGGCGTGTTTTACTGCCGCCAAGGCCCCGCAACAGTGGTCAGGAGCTGCCGGGGGGTGCCGCGGGTCACATCTCCTTTTTAGCTGCGGGATGGTGAGGACAAACCCACCCGCGGTCGTGAAAGAGGAGGAGAGCCAGCTGGGGCGGCGACGAGGCCTGGGAATAACGGAGTGGGCGGCGGATCGAGGCCTGCGAGGGCGTACACACCAGGTGGGTCTGTGTGCCGGGCGGTGGGCGGGAGGCAGGTTGACGCTGTACTTGTGGGCGTGTTGTGGAGTGTCAGGCGATATCGAGCTGGCATTGGTGAGGCTCAGCGAGGCTCCCCCGATGTGTTGAGTGGATCCAGAAGACCTCAACGGCTCATGTTCCCAAAGCCGTCCCTCCCTCCCGGCCCCTTCACCCCGGCCTGCCATACCATGTGGGACAACTGGAAACCATTTCACCCCCCTGCCATACTCATCCTTCCTACCCTCCCCCTGGCTCACACACCCCCAACACCTCTCCCCAACATCCTCGTGACGCTGAAACTCGAAACATGAATTTTGGGGTTAAATATGAGCTGCGGTGAACTCCTTTTTTCGTCATTCTTTTTTTCTTAAGAGTGTGGGTGGTGGGTGGTTGTGGTGTTGCGTCATGGGTGTCTTCATCGGCTTGTGCTAGGCTTTAGATATTGAAAGAAAAAGTGAATTTGTTAATGAATAGAAAATTAGAGGAATGAGTGATATCTGTCCAGAAAGTTCAGCACAGTTTTTGTTTTCTTCGGATTTGATATTGTTTTTTTTTTTTTTTTTTGTTTTTTGTTTTTTTTTTGTTTTTTTTTGAGGAGGTTATCTGGACACCTCTCCTCCCGAAATTGACCTCTCTTTATGGCCACTCCTCTGTACTCTATTCAGGAGCAGTAAGTAGCGGGCTTTTTTTTTCATTATTGTTGTCTTTTTTTCCCGCCCTTTGAACTATCTCCTGTAAAAAAAAAAATCCCACCATTGTCGGTTTTTTGTCACATTATTATTATTTTTTTGTTATGTAAGAAAATTTCACTGTCAACTTTCCTTCCTCCGTGGCAGTCCTTACAAGGTGGCGCCGTCAGTCCATCCTTCAGAACAGCGCGTAGAGAATAATAGTTACTCACTCCCAAATATTTATGTTCGGGTTATGAAATATGTTTACGCGATGACTCTGGAATGTAGTTATGTACTTACATCTCCTCTCGGCCCCTTCAACGACCCTGTCCTTTCCCTTTTCTCCCTTCCCCTCCCCTCCCCTCCCTTCCCCTTCCTTTCCCCACCAACACACAATCCCCTCCTTAGAACGCCTCTATTCCCCTTCACCCCAGACACATAATTCTCCACCTTTACCCCCCACCCCTCACCCACACCTCTCTCCCCTACACACACACACGTTCCCCTCCTTACGACGCCCCTACACCCTTGATCACCCTCACACAAAGTTCCTTCAAAACCAGTTCAGACAGACAACCAATGTAATTCTTCTCCCCTACACCCCCACACACACACCCTCACTCACCTCTCACCCCCCACGTTCCCTGATACTTACACACCCATTACACCCCCACGCCACTTCTATACGCTGAAAATTGACCACCTCACACCCCGGCGCATCTTTCTCACCCCGACTTCACCCCTCTGTCTTTTCCCAACACATCCCACCGCTTCCCAACGCACCCTAACCGCTTACACATCTCACCCTTCTCCCCTAAGCGCCACACTCTTTGGTTTCTTTACACCCTTACTAATTCAAGGTCATCTCACCCTTACCCCTAAAACACCCTCACCCGCCCTCACCCCAGCCTCACTTTCACTCAAGATGTTCTACTCTCACCCTAAAAACACTCCCACCGCATCCCATCCTCACCCTTAAACACACATTACACCCTATAGTCACCCGTTAAACACACCCTCACACCCCATCCTTACACCCCGCACACCCAACGCACTCCACATTCAACCATAAACGCACTCAATACACTCCATCCTCACCCTAAGGCACACCCCACACCCCATTCTCACACCCACTACACCTCATTTACTCATCAAGAACACACTCTACACCCATCCACACCCCCAACACACCTACCTTCCTTTTTCATTATTGTTTCCTTTTTTTTCTTGCCCTTAAGCTGTTTCCTCTGCTGTAAAAAAAAATATAAATACCCCACTATCACGCCACCATACCCCATCCTCAACCCTTAAACACACCCCGCACCCCCACCCTCACCCCCAGCACACCCACCCTCGAGGCCTGCCGTCCACACCTGAGGCCTCCGCTCCCCCAGGTATGCCGTTGGAGGCCGGGTCGTCATTGTGGTGTAACCGACCAAAACACTCGTTGCTTCCCGACTGTTTGTGGCCCAACCGAGCGGACCCGAGCGCTGCCTCCTCCATAGAATTGGCTGTGAAAGTTTGATGCGGTGTAACTGAATGGGAGGGATGGATGGTGGGTAAGGAGGAGGGGTAAGGGAGGGAGGGATGAGGAAAGGAGGGAGGTAAAGAGAAGGAAGGGCGTGGGGAGGCGGGGCGTGGGGGGATGGAAAGTGTAAGTCAGTTAGTGAAGTCAGTTAGTGAAGTCAGTCCGCTAAATCGATCGGTAATGATTCTGTGTTCCGTTAATGCTGGTTTATTTTCCTGCCTGTGACTTTGCCTTCCTGCTCTTCATCTCGTCCTACCCTTCACTTCCTCCTCCATACCCCCCCCCCCTTCCCATCTACCTTTTCATTATTTTCCTTTCCCTTCTTCGTTACAATTTATTTTCCTGCCTGTGACTTTCCCTTCCTGCTCTTCCTCTCTTCCTACCCTTCACTTACCCCTCATCCTGCCCTTTCACTTTTTTTTCCCTCCCCTTCTTTGTCATAGTTAATTTCTCTGCTTGTAACTTTCTCCTCCTTTTCCTCTTCCTCCTCCTCCTCACCTCCCCCCTCCATACCTCCCTTCTCTCCTCCCTTTTCACTTTTTTCCCTCCCCCTTCCTTGTTACAGTTTATTTTCATGCTTGTAACTTTCTCTTCCTTTTCCTCTTCCTCCTTCTCCTCCTGCTCACCTCCTCTTTACCTCCCTTCTCTCCTGCCTTTTCACTCTTTTCCCTCCCCCTTCCTTGTTACAGTTTATTTTCATGCTTGTAACTTTCTCTTCCTCTTCCTCTTATTCCTCCTCCCTCTCACCTCCTCTTTACCTCCCTTCTCTCCTCCCTTTTCACTTTTTTCCCTCCCCCTTCCTTGTTACAGTTTATTTTCATGCTTGTAACGTTCTCCTCCTCTTCCTCCTCCTCCTTACCTCCTCTTTACCTCCCATCTCTCCTCCCTTTTCACTGTTTCCTTTCCCCTGCTTTCCTTCTCCTCTCATTGGGCTGTGGCTGGACCAAAAGACGTTTAGTTATTTATATATATTTTATCGTTGATCCGTGAGCCTAGTCAATCACATCATATGCCACCTCTAACTCCTCCTCCTCCTCCTCCTCCTCCTCCTCTTCCCTTCTATTCTGCCTTTTCATTACTTTCCTCTCCCCTTCTTTCCTTCTCATTGTGCTGCTGGATCGAGAAACGTTTAGTTATTTAGTTATTTTTTTTCGTCGGTCCGCGCGCCTGGTCCGTCACGTCATCTGCATCAGTTATTTCCATTTATCAGCGGCCGGCGGCGGAGTGAATTATTCCGCATCCTTTTCAGAGGGCGGTCACGTGATTAATCTCGGGATATAAATGTCAGGTTTTTTTTTTTATATACCGAGAGAGAGAGAGAGAGAGAGAGAGAGAGAGAGAGAGAGAGAGAGAGAAGGGGGGTGAAGGGTGGGGTCGGAAGCTTCAGTTACAGGTAAAGGTAATAGATTATGTATAGCATTCTCTCTCTCTCTCTCTCTCTCTCTCTCTCTCTCTCTCTCTCTCTCTCTCTCTCTCTCTCTCTCTCTCTCTCTCTCTCTCTCTCTCGTAATCACAGTAATAAAAATTGCGACTCGTAAAACTACACGACAATAAAAGAGTTTGTGCGGGAGGAAGAAAAGGCGTGATAGAGGAGGCGCTGCAGAGGTAACGAGGAGGAGGAGGAGGAGGAGGGGCAGGAGGAGGACGAAGGTGTGGGCGGGTGTTTAGAGTAGGAAAATGTTGATGACTCTATAGTTCAGGGCGTGGATGACTGTATGAGTTGGGTATGCTGATAGATAGTTAGAGGAGGAGAGGATGGGATAGTTAGTGGGTAGATGGAGGCGTGTGGAGGGGGGAAATAGGTGTGTGAGAGTGTGTTTGTTACAGTAGGTCAGGTTACTCAGGTATGTGTTAATTTAAGGTGAGAATGATATTTACAGAGGTTAGGAGATGGGATGATTAGCGTATACAGGTAAATGAAGGTGAAAAAAATGTGTATGTGTTTGAAGTTACAGCAGGTTTGGTTTTTGTTAATTTAAGGTAAGAATAACATTTACAGAGGTTAGAAGATAGGCTAATTAGTATATAGATAGACGTAATTAGAGAGAAAAAAAGGATATGTATGTGAGTTACAGTAGGTCGAGTTTCTGTTAAGGTGAAGATATGTGTTTGTGTGTGTGTGTGTGTGTGTGTGTGTGTGTGTGTGTGTGTGACTCACGGGTCCCTGGGGGTGCGCGGCGACCCACACACACGCAGCTGGCGGGTCAAGGCGCCTCTTTGCCGACAAGTGCAGCAGCTGAGGCGCGGCAGACGTCCCGGGGGAGGCGCCCTTGTGTCGCGGGGGTCCTGCGCCTCACACGCCAAGACAGGATCCCCCACGATCGACCTTCACTTTGTCATTAGTCATTAGTATTTTTCTTGGGAGCATTTTTCTGTGTTTATCTTCACTCTTTGTCTTTAGAATAATAATAATAATATGGTTTAGTTTTGTGGGGAACGTTATATTATCTTCGTTTTTTGTCATTATTAGTTAGTTTATTTTTGTATGGAGCATTTTATTGTGTTTAGTATGCGTGTATATGTTGCTTTGTTTAATATCTACAGCCAAGTTTTTTTAATGTATTTTTTTCCGGGAATATCGAAAGACTACAGCATTAAATTTTCCTTTGGTCGGGCTATTTTATCATTCTGTTAGTTCTTTCTTATCTTATGCGGAAGAGAAAGCAAGAGCATATTTATAGTAATGTAACTTTGTGTTTTGCTTATTTCCGAAAGCTTATCTGTGCTTCCCTTTTCTTTACAGTTCCAATTTTCTTATAATCATCCCGATTTTCCTCCTCTCCTTGCACTGACAATTAGGCAAAGTCAGTAATGTTACTTATGTGCGTCAAGCAACTCTTCAACCTAATGATTACAAAAGACCACGATTGCGTAAGAATTTATCATTTAAGTATTTTTTTTTGTAACTGACTGATTCACCTTTATTTCCGTCTCGATATCTAATCAACACATTTCCGAGACATTCGCTTGCTTGAGGACTTCTTACGTGTCCTCGGCTGCCCTTGTCCCCGTCCTGCGTTCCTCAAGTTTGTCCTCCACTCGTGACCTGCAGCCGTGTCTCTCTGTGGCCAGCTTCTCATCCCTCACATGCCCCGATCAACCCCGCCGAGGCCGCGCACTAACTTTGATCTTGAGGCGCCTGTAGACATGAGATTTTTGGGGTGACGCAGAAATCATCAATAAACGTCAGTAATTCCTTGAGCTTTGCAAATGAAAAGGAAAGGTGCGATAATTATGTTATTTATAGCTTTTAGTAGTATTGAATGTAAGTTAAAGTTATGTGCGACGTTGTAACCCTATATATCAGGAGAGGGATAGATACCGTGCAAGCTAAATCATTATACTTTTTTGTATGTTTGTTTTAGGCTTCAATTTTTTGTTACTGCAAGAATGAGGAACTTTGATTCGTCCTTCTCTTTATCCTCCTCTTTCTCCTATTCCTCCTCCTCCTCCTCCTCCTCCTCCTCCTAGATTCAAATCATCGACTCAATATCATCGCTGCGTAAACACACCGTAACCAACCCAATGTCAATAAAGACACACGAAGCGGCCAAGAGCGGTGTGTGTGTGTGTGTGTGTGTGTGGGCGCAACGTTACGTAAAATTCATGAAACAGTATTCCTCCATTTTGAGAGAGAGAGAGAGAGAGAGAGAGAGAGAGAGAGAGAGAGAGAGAGAGAGAGACCTTGAAGGAGGGAAATTCCACAGGCAGAGAGTGCATCCGGGGCGCTTCCGGGGCGAGGAGGAGACCTGGCGTCGAGGGGCGCGTGTGGTAGGGGCAGGGGGAAAGTAGGGCCCCCAGCA
Organism: Eriocheir sinensis; assembly: GCF_024679095.1. NCBI lineage: Eukaryota > Metazoa > Arthropoda > Malacostraca > Decapoda > Varunidae > Eriocheir > Eriocheir sinensis. Next base: position 28,001,241 of record NC_066510.1, on the reverse strand, counting down.
GGTAGGCATCTGCTGCAGCATGTGGTGGGTGACCTGCCCCGGGGTAGGTCAGAGGTCACGGGAAGACGCGGTGACGCCCGGATGTCAAGTGTGTGTGTGTGTGTGTGTGTGTGTGTGTGTGTGTGTATAGATATATCATCAGTAAGGTTTCCTGTAACCAAAGCGGTTCAGGGGGAGGCAAATCTGCACAACACATCGGCGTGCAGGTGTTGATGCTCCCACGCGGCGGCCCGACAAGCGTGTTATCTCAGGTGACCCGCGGGGAGCCGTGTGTGCCGTGTGTGCTAACCCGGATGTCGCAGTCGGCCGTGTGTCCCTGGTCACGAGGGCATTGCCACACAGGATCATCAAATGCCAAACGCTCTTACGTCACCACGGAGGCAAAGGGCATCTATAGTGCATTGCCCATCCTTAGCATTTCGTTTTACATTGTTTAGTACTTGATTTACCGTTGTTTATATCCATGTTTTGATCCATCGACTTTGCCGTCTATGTTTAGGCTGCCAACCATATTGAATAAAACATGTGTATTTCATTACCAAGAAAAAGGCATGTGTGTGCATATCCCATCCTTAGCAATTCGTTTTATGCTGTCTGTGTGATATCCGTCTATTCACATTATTCAGATTTCTAACATTTATATTCAAGTTAACTCTCTTGTATTATGATGTCTGTGTGATATCCGTCTATTCACATTATTCAGATTTCTAACATTTATATTCAAGTTAACTCTCTTGTATTATGATGTCTGTGTGATATCCGTCTATTCACATTATTCAGATTTCTAACATTTATATTCAAGTTAACTCTCTTGTATTTAAGCAGACAACCATGATGAGGAACAGACGCAAATGTCATTACCAAGACTCGGGATACACGAGTAGCTGCGTAAACACGTCCAGCTGTGACCCGCAGTAGCTCGGGTGAGGTGACTGCTGCTGTCGATGATGTCACGGCCGGGAATGTTGTGTCTTCATGCTCGCGTCAACAGCTGTGTTTTGTGTATCTTGCATATATAGGTTTGATAACGACTTGATTGCTGTCCCAAGGAGGCTTAAAATGTCGAAAGTCTGCAGAAGTTAGATAGCACACACACACACACACACACACACACACACACACACACGTCTCCATACTCTATCTCCGGTGGTCGTGTCAGGGAGCGTCAGGGAGTGTATGTTCGTTAAAGCAAGGCGTTCAATCATGTGCAGGGGTTCCCGACGTCAGCCCACGATGAGGTTATGCATTTAACAAGGAGCCGGATACGCTGCCCTTCACTTTCGTCGTTTTTTCCTTACCGCTGCTCTTTACTCTTCTTGTTCTTCCTTTCCTCAGCCTAACGTAACCTAACTTGTCCTAATATTGAGCTCCTAAAAGTAGTATTCCCTCTCATCCCTCTATCTGACAGCCTATTTTTTCACTCTTTCTTGCCCTTTACTCTCGTTGTTCTTACTTAACCTAACTTAACTTAATATTGAGCTTTCCAAAACTAATATCCCTCCTCATCCCTTCCTCTGACATTCCACTTCTTCACTCTTTCCTGCCTTTCACTCTCGTTGTTCTCACCTTCCCGCTGCTCTTCACTCTTCTTGTTCTTACTGTACCTTGTCTAACCTAACCTAACCTAACATGCCCCCAATCCCTTCCTCTGACATCCCACTTCTTCTTCACTCTCGTCGTTCTTACCTTCCCGTGCTCTTCATTCCTCTTGTTCTTAACCTAAGTCCTAACCTAACCTACTCCCTCTGACATCCTACTTTAAACTCTTCCCCGTCACTAATTTGTAAGTTCCCAATCGCACTTTTCACTCGCATCCGATCAATTGAAGACATATTATATTTAAGTGTGCATCCTCCTTTCCTGTGGGACATTTATAACATCGCATATATTCATTTTAGCTCTTCGTCGAGTAATGAGACGTAGGACTCTTTAATAAAAGTAAAAATAAAAACCGCTCATATCCTTCTCAAACCGAACGTCGGGTCTAGCAACAGGAAGATCTTGAAGCGTCATTTATTTCCTCGGCCTTGAGAGACGACATATGGCTAAACACAGGCTTGGTAATTGCCCAGTGGATGAATGGAGAGGATCATCAGACTGTGTCATTAGGGCTAACACCTTGTATGGCGCGGCTACAAGGTGGTTAATTAGGTGACGTGGCTGGGCGTTTGTGTGCTGTGTGTGTGTGTGTGTGTGTGTGTGTGTGTGAGGTCTGCTATGTATCCTGTATCCCATCCTGGTTTCCTACGGCAGAATGTGTGTGTCTGGCTATACGTGTGTGTGTGGAATTAGTGACTGAATGTATGTATATATGTTTAATTATGTCCTACGCCAGAAAATGTCTTGCTTAGCGTTTGCATGGGGCTGAATGAGTGTTTGAATGAGGGAATGTGAGAGGCAGGGAGAGGGTAGGGGCTGAAGGGGAAGGGGGGGGTAGGAGGGGGCCGCGGGGTGGGTCTGTCGTATCATTAACATCTGCGGTCATGATGCGGGTCGAGGTGGGAGGTAAAGGGGGGGAGGGGGAGGAAGGGGGGCAGGGAACCCTTCACTCATCTTACACACACCTGACACCATGCCACAGCCTCCCTCTCTCTCTCTCCCTCACCCGACCCCCTCCCCGTCCCCTCCATCTCACCCATACCTCACTCTCTTTCATTCCATCCCGCCCCCCACCTGTATCCGTGCCTTATCACCACCACCACCACCACCACCACCACCAGCATCACCAGACACCACCACCCTCACCACCACCACCGCCATGGGCACTATCACCACTATCACCATTATGGAACTTCTCACGCCCTCTTCCATGCCCCTTCCACCCCGCCAGCAACACTATCTACACCATCACCCTCATTTGCCCTCATCAACTCTCCCTCGTTCGGTAATCTCCTTCATCGTCACTCCGACACGTTATTGTTACATGTGTTAGTCATCGTTGTCGGCTTTGTGTGTGTACCAGTCACCCCGGTCACCCTCATCCTCCCCCCTCCACCACTGCCTTCCCACCGCACCATAATAACGTATCCTACTTTCACTTCCATATATGCACGAGGAGTTTGTCGACGCGTGAAATATGAGACTGAATGTGACGTGTTGTTTGTTGGTATTCTGTCAGGTTGGGGAGTTTCACGATAGGCGGCGTTGCGTGTGAGAATGATCGACCTGTACCTGGATGTAACAATATACCGTGCTTTCTCTTCCATATATGCACGGTGAGTATGTCGACGCGTGAAATATGAAAATAAATGTGACTTTCTGAAGTTTGGTGTTTCGTGGAGTTTTACGTAAAGCGGAGTTGTGTTGAAATGATCGACCTCTACCTGGATGTGAGTGAGCAGTGCCGTACACCTGTGATGATGAACAGGTGAGGAAAAGGGAAGGTTGCTCCTTTTTAATAGGGCAAGGGGCGGACAGGTGCGATAACCGTTGCTAAGGTAATGACGAGGTGGCGGTGACAGGTAGCAATCACCGTTGAAAAGGAGCAGAGGTGGAACGGAAAATAATAAATGATAATAATAATGATAATGATAAAAATAATAAAAATAAATCAGTCAAGTAATCACCGTTGAAAAATAAGAGGTATGCACAGGAGAGTGATAAATAATAATGACAATAATAATAATGAGAAAAATAATGACAATAACTTTATATAAATCGCTCAAACACGAACGATGAACGATGAAACTTGTAAAGAAAATGTTAACTTGAAGGAAATATAAACTAACAGAAGAATCATAAGAAATTTCAGAGAGAGAGAGAGAGAGAGAGAGAGAGAGAGAGAGAGAGAGAGAGCGTAAACAGAGGGGAAAGAGGAGGAAAGAAGGGCAAGTAGGGTCAGTAAGGGGAGGAAGACCAGGAAGCGGAGGAGGAGGAGGAGGAAAGGAAGGACCTATGAATGGGGGGAGGGGGGGGGGAGTGAAGGATGGTGTTATGGTATTCGTGGTATGGCATATGTTATGGACAGTGTATGGTGGCGTCGGAGGAAAGACGGGAGGAAGAGAAGGGAAGGGAAGGGAGGGGAGGGGAGGGAGGGAGGAAGGGAAGGCCATGTGTTCCAGCCCGCCACTCTGATACCCGTGTGACAGGCAGGACACACACACACACACACACACACACACACACACACACACACACACACACACACACACACACACAATCTACTTACCCACGTTAAAAGGCATAAAGCAAACATTTCATTGGACCCACAGTGTATCTCTCTCTCTCTCTCTCTCTCTCTCTCTCTCTCTCTCTCTCTCTCTCTCTCTCTCGCAGGTGGCTAGCGGCGTCACCAGCTTGCTTACCCCTCTGCCCGGCGCCTGTTGGATGGGTTTTGCTGCACACGTTTCCTTCCTCAATTATACAGACAGGTGGCGAGCAGGGCGTAGCGACGGTAGGCATCAGGAAGGAGGAGGAGGAAAAGGCGGAAAAGGAGGAGCAGGAGACAGAGGAAGAGGAAGAGGAGGTTCTGTTATTACAAGTTGTCATGGCTCCCACTTCTTTCCTCTTCTATATTAACACCTGGCTTTGCGTTTCACTTTTTCTCCTCCTATTCCTCCTGGTCTACTTTGTTTTCCTCCTCCTCCTCCTCCTCTCATGGGAAGATGCAACGTCCTTTCTGATGAGGTGGCGTCGCTTTCCATCTCCCTCCTTTTCCCCTTCCTTCCCCTCCCTTGCCCTCTTTCTTCCTCCCTGCTCCCTCCCCTCTTCTCTCATACTTCTCCCTTTCCCCTCACTCCTCCCTTATTTTCCTCCTTTTCCCCTCCCTTGCCCTCTTTCTTCCTCCACGTTCTTCCTCTTCATCCCTGCTCCCTCCCCTCTTCTCTCATACTTCTCCTTTCCCCCTCACTCCTCCCTTATTTTCCTCCTTTTCCCCTTCCTTCCCCTCCCCTGCCCTCATGCGTGTACCTCCTGTTGTATCCTTCTTCCCCGGCCTCTTGCAGTTTCCCCTATGTTCTTATGTTCTTATGTTTTTCCTTCCCACTTCCCTTATAATCTCCACCTCTCCTTTCCCTTCTTCCCCTCCCTCTTCCCTTATCTCCAGCGCATACCTCCTGCTGTATCCTTCTTCCCCGGCCTCTTGTAGTTTTCTTATGTTCTTATGTTCTTCCTTCCCACTCCCTCCCATCTTCCCTTATATCTCCACCTTTCCTTTCCCTTCTTCCCCTCCCTTCTTCCCTTATCTCCAGCGTATACCTCCTGCTGTATCCTTCTTCCTCTTCCTTCCTTCTCCCTTCCCTCTCTCTCTCCCGTCTTACCTCCCCTGTTTCCTTATCTCCATTCTTTATCTCCTTTCTTCCCTCCACATTTACATTTAAAATTCGTGCTCTGGGTCACTTTTACGTCCAAATGGAAAGAAGTAGGTGTCTCGAATCATGTCCCCCCCCCCCCCTCTCTCTCTCTCTCAACACCTGGGCGCGGGAGTCACCTTGCCTTACCTTCCCCAGGGGCGTCGACGTCCTCCCACGGGCCGCCCACAGGAGCCTCCCCCGCAGGCCTCTCCCCGTGACTCACTCCGGCGTGTCTTAACTTGGTGAGGGAGGGAGGGCGAGGACCTTGTTGCTACGTGTTGGCGACAAATCCACTCATACATACACAACGCTCTCTCTCTCTCTCTCTCTCTCTCTCTCTCTCTCTCTCTCTCTCTCTCTCACACACACACACACACACACACACACACACACACACACATACCTTTGACCTGCCCGAAGCTGTCACTTTGGTGTGCCGCGCCCTTTTTCTTGCTCTTTCTCTTTCTCCCTTTCTGCTTTAATTATATCTTTCCTCTCGGTCTATTTCAGGGCCTTGATAGTGTATGTGTATGTGTATGTATGTATGTATGTATGTATAAATAAGTAAATATATACACATGCCTACCACATGCACATACGAGCATTAAATTTAAGGTGTTATCTACGCTTCTCATTAATCTTCTTGTTTTTAGAACGTATTATTTTTCTCTTTGCTCTCAGCGACGCCTTAGCTCCCCTCCTTCCTTCCCCAAGTCTCTCTTCCTCCCGCCCTCCCCTCCAGCTCAGCGGCGCCGCTTACATCGTAAATCTGGGTTCCCGCTCTTGGCTGGTGCGGCTTGGACCAGAAAGCTTTTTTCCCTCACACAGTTTGTTGCGGGAAAATAAAAACCTCCACCAGCGTCAGGGTCCTAAAACCGCGAGCCAATAAATCCCGCGGAGGAAGGCGCGAAAAATGATTAAATGTGAGGTGCGTCGCGAACAGGCGAGATGCGGCGCGACTGTAATTGGCGCAGCGCAGAGGTGCGTGGCGGCCCCAGTCACGGCTGTTACGCGAGGGCACGGCGGAGTCACGCGGGCGGCGACCTGGACGCGGCGCTTGACTTGCTTTCTGACGGAAGGGAGGAAGAGGAGCAAGACGAAAGAGGGAAGGGGACATGCCCTCCCTTATTCCCTCCCTCCTGTCCACTTCACCCCCTGAGAGATGGAGATGGAGAGTGGGAGATATTTTTTTGTGTGATCTATCTCTTGTGCTTGTGACTGGACTTGTTCTATGACGGGTGGAAGAAAGAGGAGCAAGACGAGAGAGAGAGGACATGCTCCCCCTTTTTCCCTCCCTCCTGTGCGCTTCACCCCTGAGAGATAGAGATGGAGAGTGGGAGATATATTTTTGTGATGTATCTCTTGTGGCTGGACTTGCTCTATGACGGAAGGGAGAAAGAGGAGCAAGATGAGGAGGAAGAGGACCTCCCCCCTCCCTTTACTCCCTCCCTTCCTCCTCTGCGCTTCACCCTTAAGAGATGGAGAGTGGAAGATACATTTTTGTGATCTAGCTCTTGTGACCTGACCGTGACGCCGTGACCCACTAGGAAGGCGCCTGAGGGCGAAGCGTCAAGTTGAACTGACGCAACGCCATGGGGAGGAAGTGACCCGAAATGACCTGTCGGGCCTCACTAGCTTCGGAGGGGGGAGGGGGTCAACCTTGGCTGAAGCGATGACCTGCTGAGGGTATGACCTGAGGGAGATTGAAGGGGATGGCCTGAGATGATTTGGTGACCTGGGGAGGGGAGACTTGCAGGAAAAAAGTTGTTCCGTACTTAACATTGCTGATAAATTAGAGAGAGAGAGAGAGAGAGAGAGAGAGAGAGAGAGAGAGAGAGAGAGAGAGAGAGAGAGAGAGAGAGAGAGAGAGAGAGAGAGAGAGAGAGAGAGAGAGAGAGAGAGAGAGAGAGAGAGAGAGAGAGAGAGAGAGAGAGAGAGAGAGAGAGAGAGAGAGAGAGGAGAAAGGATAAACTTGGGAGGAAAGAGAAGAGATAGAAAAAACGAGAGAGAGAGAGAGAGAGAGAGAGAGAGAGAGAGAGAGAGAGAGAGAGAGAGAGAGAGAGAGAGATTATGGGGAGGGAAGTAAAGGGGAGAAAGGATAAACTTGCGAGGAAAGAGAAGAGATAGAAAAAAAAGGAGAGAGAGAGAGAGAGAGAGAGAGAGAGAGAGAGAGAGAGAGAGAGAGAGAGAGAGAGAAAATGTCTGAAATAGAAAATTCACTGTAAAATATTTCCACCCAAAACCCGCCAGACCCTCTCAACTCAACCTCACCCCACCCGTTGCGACTTTCTCCCCGATAACTCCTTTTCCTTGAGCGCGCCGTGTAATTACGAGAAGCAGTGACATAAGAGTACAGGTGGGCGCGTCCTGGGGCGAAGGGATGCGTGGGGGGAGGGGGGGAGGAGGGGTGACTGAGGGGCGAGGAGCAGCTAGGGTCAGGTGGCTGGGTGACGGCTGGCCAGCGTGAGGGGTCAGCACAGGGTCAAGAGTAATCCTCTGAGGGGGCACCTGAGGGCCTTTGCCATTATAAGCTGATGGTCGAAGGCAGCATTACTAATTTCACAGCCGTCGGGACTTATATCGTGCAATTAGAGGGTAATTCCAAGGCGTCAGGTTGTCCCGCTGACGAACCATCCTGTTATCATGGCTCGCTGCGCCCTGCATCATGAGGGTGTGTGTCCTTGTGCATGGAGGGCCGTGTGTGTGTGTGTGTGTGTGTGTGTGTGTGTGTGTGTGAGAGAGAGAGAGAGAGAGAGAGAGAGAGAGAGAGAGAGAGGAAACGAGCCTTGTTTATACGTTGACACCTCCCTCTCCCTTACCCTTCGCCCACCGCCTCGTCAGCAGCCTTGAGTATTCTGCCAATTCTGCACGCCACCAGTGACTCACCGCCCTCCTCCTCTCTCCCTGGCCCTCCACCGTACCCGGACTAAAGGCAAACCCGTGTACCCTCCTCACGCAGGCACCGATGAGCAACACGTGGCAGACATAACAGCCAAAGGAAAGAAGCTTCAGTCCTCCCGAAATCCGCCGGAAGGTGATCGCATTTTTACCCCTTTTTCCTTGTGTTACCTGACCGTGCCCTCGAACACGCTGGGTCCTGTCCTCCCGGGTAGGGTTTTAATAACTTCTTGTTGTGGAGCAATTATATCGGAGCACCTGTCGGGGCTTAGAACGAGCAGGTGTCTGACCTCTACCCCCGGGGCCGAACACCTGTGCTTGGTGGCTTCTGGTAATTAGTGCCCTTCCCTCCCTCTCCCTCTCTCCTTATTTGCGCCACCTGGTCTGGTATGGGAGTGGCTTGAGTGGGTGCACGAGTTGGAGTGAGTGGGGGCGAGTGGGAGGCGCTGGGAAAGTGAGTGCCACGCCGCTCGGAAATAATAATCTCACGGTGACGACAAGTAAAAGTTAATTCGCCGCCCTGCCCGCCGCCGAGGCCAGGCCGACGGTGCGGTGGTCAGACGAAACGGAACGGCCAGACATTTTTTGTAGTGTTGACGTGCAGTGACTAAATTTTAAGGCACGATGGAGAAAGTGAGGGCATTTAAGACCCGCGGTGGAGGCTGACGGTTTAAAACAAGTCCCTCCTCCTCTACCTCCTCGTCTTCCTCTGCTCCCCGGCCCCCCTCACCCGCCAGCCCTTCATCATGAGTGTAATCTTCCCCATAAACTCTCCCTGTCAGCCCAACCGAGTGTGACTAAGAGACGGATGTTGTGCGAGCAGTGCCTCCCTTCTTCTCATGTCCTTTTGTGCCCTGCTCCGCCCCGCTCCATTACACACCTCGGGCCAGTCAGGCGTGAGGAGCTGATGAAGAAAATGCACATATATGCCTCTTATTATATCTTCTTTTTTCCTCTCGGCCCATTGAGAGTTAGTTATGGTGGGTGCAGGTATTTTAATTTGGTGAGGCGGCCTTCGTTTGCTCTGAACCTACCTTTTGCCGTCCATAAAATCACTCACCTTGTTAAGAGATGAGTGAAGTGGTTATTCTGGTTATTCCCGAGAGAGAGAGAGAGAGAGAGAGAGAGAGAGAGAGAGAGAGAGAGAGAGAGAGAGAGTTTGCGAGTTACTATTCATCTTGAGTTCGTGCGCGGTTGTATTGTGTTGTTAAGACTGTGTTGCGTCGCTGTTGATGCTCATGTCCCCGCCACGTCCGTCATCTTTTCATTTCCTTTTTCTTTTTTTTTACGCCGAGACTGTAAAAGGAAATACTGTTGTTGTTGATGTTGTTGTTGGATGTTGTGTTGGCTGTTATTATTTGATTTATTATTGATATTGTTATTGTCGTTATTAGACGATAGAAACTTAAAGGATTCGGATTATTACCATTCTCTCTCTCTCTCTCTCTCTCTCTCTCTCTCTCTCTCTCCTCCCCTTTCCTCCCCTTCCCTCCCTCCCTCTTAACCCAACCATCTGCCCACATAACCACACTAACCAAAAAGATAAAAAAAAGAACAATTGAAGCTTCCTTAATTAACTGGGTCGCTTCACCTTCACCTACCTCCTCACTTACCTGGGCAGGTGACCCCGGGGTGGGCGGCCAGGTGGCGGGGGCGTGGGAGTGGGTGGCAGCTGGCAGGCGCTCCCCACCACCTCCATTAACACAGTGACACCGCCATCACCACCACCATCACTGTCATCATCATCACCATCATTATCATTATCATCATCTCCATCATCGTCATCGTCATCAGCGCTTCCTCTTTCCTTCCTCTGACTTCAACGCTTTCAAAGAGCATCGGAGGACTTTTGACTTGGAGAGAGAGAGAGAGAGAGAGAGAGAGAGAGAGAGAGAGAGAGAGAGAGAGAGAGAGAGAGTATATGTGAATCCCTTCATTTTCTACCGTCTGAAAACGATAATAACAACCACAAAATCTATAATATAATAAATAACACAAATGACCACCAACACAACCTCCCCAAATAACAACATTAATTTTTTTTGTGTGTGTCTTCTTTTTTGTTTATTTTCTTGTTGTTGTTGTTGTTACCTTTGAGCAGCATTTTTCATATTTTTTTATTATGATTTTGTTTTTCCTTGTAGCCTTTCGTCTCAAATCTTTTTAGGGGCAGTAAGTAACGGGCTTTTTTTTTCATTATTTTCTTTTTTTTTAAGCCCTTGATTTGTCTCCTTTGCTGTAAAAAAAAACAAAAAATACGGTAAAAAAATATATTATCATCATCGTTATCATCAACATCATCATCATCATCCTCGTTACCATTATTCATGCAACCGTGATACCAATAAGTTTTGTGTAATTGCAATTTATCGATCACGTGCGTCGGGCTTATTTATTTTGCTCATTGTCAATCTTATTTACGAGCGAATAAATTTGACCTGCCGATCCGCCTTCTCGCTTCCTCCATTCTTCATTCCTTTTCTTAACTTATATATATTTTTTCTTACCTCTCTCTCTCTCTCTCTCTCTCTCTCTCTCTCTCTCTCAAACTGACCGGAGTAACAACAACAATGGGAATAATGGAAACAGTCACACTCTTAATAATAAACACAGGATACCAGAAATATACACAAACACACAAAACGAATAACATGTAGACGAATACTGTATACCGCTGTGTCCTCCCTTTCACCACTAATGCCTTTTTGAGCAAGTGATACGGAGAGAGCCAGAGGGGGGCAGGGGGGGCGCATCAGGTGTCAGGCTCCCACGGGCTCAGGTGGCGGGAGGTGGGTCGCCGCCAGCCAGGTGCATCGGCGGGGAGGTGAGGCAAGGCGAGGGACGGGAAGGAAGGAGTCTAGGGAAAGTAGGAGTGAGGAAGGAAGGCTGTCGGTGAAGGTGGCATTCTATATCGGATTTCCTTAGGCCGCAAGAGAGAGAGAGAGAGAGAGAGAGAGAGAGAGAGAGAGAGAGAGAGAGAGAGAGAGAGAGAGAGAGAGAGAGAGGATAACACAACACATACTGAACTATAAATAAACAATAACCGAAAGGATGGACTAATATTGAGATGACAATAATGGGAGAGAGAGAGTCTTCTGTAACATGAACGTGAAAAAACACTCGTTAGAACCCGATTCATCTGCTTTTCTTGTGCTTTGGAGATTGTTGATGTGAGAGCCGTAGACATCTGAGAATACCCAAGACCTTGCTTTCCATTACTACCGATGAAAATAAATATGAAGAGATTTTCCGTAACTGTTTCCTCCACTTGCAGATAGACGAGCAGGCCACCGTGCCACGCCGCCGCTCGCCTGTCGCCGCCCCGCCCGGAGAGCCCCTGCCCCGCGGAGAGCTGCCCCAGGGTCGGGTGGCGGCCGTGGTGCCTGCGGCGGGGAGCAGCGAGCGGATGGGAGGCGAAACCCCCAAGCAGTATATGGAGGTAATTATTCTCTCTCTCTCTCTCTCTCTCTCTCTCTCTCTCTATATATATATATATATAGATATATATATATATATATATATATATATATATATATCCATCCAACTTCTACGTATAGATCTCTAACATCTCTAAATGGCAACAGTTTTCAGTGTCCTGCAAACTATTAAGCTAAAGGGGAAAATATATAATCTAATTTGACATAGCTTGCAATATCATTAAGTTCAGTTCAGGTTCTTCTTATGGTTGGAGAATTAGAAAGACGAGTTTACTTTATATTTGCTTCCTGAAGGAGTTACTGACGGCGAAGTGATGTATTCAATGTCCTAACCTCAACTTGCGGGCCGTTGGCAGGTGTGTGGGCGACCCTTGGTGATTTACTGCCTGGAGGCGCTGCAGAAGGTGGCGTGGGTGTCGCAGGTGGTGGTGGTGGCGGATGACCTGGCGAGGATGACTGGCGTGGTGCGTGCGGCGGGGCTCACCAAGGTCAAGGTCGTCCACGTGAGTAATGAGGGTCGTGAGGGGGAGGAGGATGAAGTCCGACATTTAGTACGACTTTCCTTTGTCGCGCTGCCCATAAATGTCGAGATAAAGTGTGTTCCCGACTGAAAAGCCGTTGAAAATTAAATAAGAATAATGTTTGACCAAAAAGGTACAACCCCTGATTAATATGAAGACCTGGGAAACCTCTAGAGTTGGACTTGTTATTCAATTTTCTCTCATGTCCGGCAGCCGATATTCACTCCGCAACAGACACTAAACCACCACATCGGGAGAGAGATTCGCGTTTTCAGCATCAGTCATTTATTTTGGAGAGAGCAACCCACCGAGGATCACCAGCTCACGTGGGGTGCGTGTGTAGGTGACATGTGACAAAAATTATTTAGCTCTGATTTGAAAACATTCCCTTATGGTGGCCCTAAAGGGGAAATAAGACACACCCGGAACTCCAAGCCGGGGTGACGTGTTCGCCAGTCCGTTAACGCGTGCAGCGCCACATTCCCTTCAGGTCACGGATACAACAGCTGCACCGGATGATGACCTGATGGGTTTTGTAAGTCAGAACGCGTTCCACACAAATTCGTAAAGCTCACCGCAATGTAATAACCCCTGCTGTGTGAGTCGCTATCCTTCCCCAAACCATATTTTCATGTCGTGGAGTGAAGGAAAAGTTAAGTTATATCATATACTTGTAACGTTTTCATTGCCACTTACGCAATATAAAAGCACGTGCACCAGAGGAAATGGAGCTTAGCCCTCTTATATCAGTGACGTAGTGATACTGAATCAGATTAGTCACCCAGGACGCGGCCAGTCCCGTGATGCAACAGAAATCTGAACCAGCACCTGAAGCAGCGTGCGTGAGTGCCTCGTTCTCTTGACAGGTGGCGGGGGTTGCTGCGCTGAGTGTCCGAGGAGGGGAGTGGCGTGTTAATTTACAAAGTTATTTTTTCATTTGCTAATTAACACATAAGTCTCAGCATATCATTTTCAGGGGACAAACTATGCATCACTTAATTACACACAGATGTCATGTTCTTTGTCCTCGGCGGCGCGGCTGTTTCGTCTCCTCCTTGGTCTCCTCAACGCCGCCGTATCCTGTTGTCTGGCGCCGTCACCCCCCGCGCACGGTGTTGACAGACTCGACACAGCCTGATAGAGCGGCTCGAGTGTCATTACCTGCGGCGCCGTGGCAACAGTGTAGAGAATGATGTGGCACTGTGTTCTCAGAAAATAATTCCTCACCCCAAAATTTTTGTGTGTCATTTCATCATGCAGTTTTTGTCCTTTTGCGGTTTTAAGAGTTGAGGGTGAATATTATAAGAACAGACAAGAGTAGTGGTTCATGTTTTTAAATGTAAACACGTCCCCTTTTGCGGAGATGAATGATGTTGGTTTAAGCGCGAGAGGAGGACGCCGCTAGACCCAGAGAGACAAAGAGAAGCTGACTCATTTGTACTGTGCATGAGGCGGTCAACACTCGTAGCTCTGTGTCCTTGAGTGGCCAGCCGGTACCTAGCATGGAAGAGGACCTTATACTAACAAAAAGGAGCTGAAGGGGACACGAATAAGTAATATAAATTTCCAGGAATTAGCGTCCCTCCCTCAGCAGTGTTTGTCCAGCTTACGAACCCTCGCCGGATGAATATGCACGAGATGGTGAACAGACTCGCGAGAATGTCTGAGCCACTTATAAGGATATTTACGTAATTCAAACTAAGTCCTGAAATAATGGAAGACTGTTTGCATTCTTCTCTTCTGCTGCTTTGATTTTTTTTCTCAACCTACATCGTGATTTCTTTTTTCATTTTCTACTCTGTATTCATATTTTTTTTCCCCAGCAGACATCGTGAATTTTTTCCGTAAACAAAGCGTCATTCCACTTGTCCAAAGCCACACATCTTTATAAAGTTAGAATAATGCTGTTACATCATTATCACGGTCATCATTCTTCACCCGCTATAATGAAAGGCTGTTTGCATTTTCCTCTTCTGCTTAGATTTTGTTTTTCTCAACCTGCACCATTTTATTCGGCGCCACATGACCCTGCGGTTTCGCCCCCAAGACCAAACGCCGCAATAATCATCATCAACATCAACCTGCACCATGATTTTATTCTTAGTACAAAGCGTCATGTCACTTCCCCAAAACCACGCATCGTTATAGAGTTAGAATAATGCTGTCACGCCATCACCACTGTCATCTCTCACCCGCAAAGGATCGCAACAGTCATCAGACGAACATATGATTCTCGTCTTGGCGTTACTGAGCGTGAACAAACCCAACAGCTGCCGTGGGCCTCGTGTTTACCTGCTGCCGGCATAAGGTGTTTTCTTAGAGGGTTCCTTACAATTGGCTATTATAAGCACGCTGTTTTTTGTCGTCATTTTAGTCTCGCCTGATGCTGCATGATGGAGTGGTGTTCCTTATGGTGTTACGTCGTGTTTGTTGCAGGGTGGAGGCAGCAGACACCGATCCATCAGGGTGGGGGTGGAGGCCCTGGCGGCGGAGGACGAGCCCCCCGACGTGGTGGTGGTGCACGACGGAGCGCGGCCCCTCGTCCCCCCCGACACCCTGGCTCAGGTGAGTGGGGAGCGGCAGGGGTGCAGGGGAGGAGGTAACGAAACGGGGTGTTGAAAGAAGAGTTTAGGCTGAAGTGGCAGACATGAGTATTATGGGAGAAAAAAGTAAGGTTACTATCTGAGTTAGGAGAAAAGTAAGGTTACTATCTGAGTCAGCCCAGGCAAGACAGGTAGCCAGTATTAGAAGGGCGAGCGCAAAGTGAAAAGTTTTGGGCACGTAAATGAGGAATCGATTTGGCATACACAACCTCAAACGCATTATCAGTCTAAAAAGTACGCCAGTCTGCATATTAGTCTATTTTTTTCGTAGTTTCAAAGGGCAATCAGTCTATCATTCACTCAAGTAATCTCTCTTTATTCAACGTAGACATGATCTCACCCTCCTCCTACGCTATCTCTCCTCCAGGTGGCGGTGATGGCGGAGCGGCACGGCGCGGCGGGAGCGGTGCGGCCTCTGGTGTCCACGGTGGTGATGCCTGACCCTGACGACTTCCTGCAGGAGAGCCTCGTCAGGAGTCTTTACCGCAACTCTGAGATGCCGCAGGCCTTCAGGCTAGACGTGCTGAGGGAAGCCTATCGCAGGTAAGGAAGGAAACGCTTTTAGGCTTTTTTTTATAGTGTGTGATTAAGCATCGCGTCGTCCGCCACCTGGAAAACATGCAGGCGGCTTCTTTTCTCTGTGTCGCCTTTTATGTATTTTTGCTTTGTCGTATTCACTTACAAATAGCATATGCAGGATTTTTACTCTCCTAGTGCTGTTTTTCCGCCATATGTGCTTCTGTCTATATTTTCAGCAGCATACTACGTTTATGGGGAAGGGAAATTGAATACGTGTGTGGTTTGTAGGTATTTTTTGTGTATGTGCGTTGGTGTGTGCGCCTGCAAAGTTGAAGGAAGGAATAAATGACCTGGGAGCCTTAGTTGTCACGTACGATGCTTGGGGTAAAGGTAAAGATATGTGTTCAGGTGTAGCGACGAGGAGGCGGACCACGGGACGGAGTGTCTGGCCTTGGCCCTGCGGCACGCGGGGGCGAAGGCCAAGCTGGTGCCGGGGACTGCACACCTCTGGAAGGTACGTGACGTGACACACACACACACACACACACACACACACACACACACACACACACACACACACACACACACACACACACACACACACACACACACACACACATATCCTTATGAAACTGTGATGTATACATGGTGAAGGAGACTATGTATTGTATGTGCTCATTTTTTTTTTCGTTCTGACCTCCCCCTCCAAAAAAAAAAGTAGCATTTGAGGAGTTCTTTCTGGGACTTACCAATGTTATAAGTACGTGTCTATGGTTTATTTCTCTGATGTAGATAACTTTTGTATGTCCCTTTCATGCACTATATGATGAGACAAAAAACTGCGTGACAAACGACAGTTCCCGCATACCTCAAGCTTTCACTTTCCTCTGTGTACCCGAGCCTAGGTGACGGAGGAGAAGGACCTGGAGGTGGCACGCATCCTCCTGCCTCGCCTCACCCGCACCACCTCGCTGGTCTGTAGGACACTCGCCTCCCACGCACACCACACCGCACAAGCCGCTCCATCATCCTCCGTCCGCCCCCTCAACGACCCCCTAATGTGCAGCGAAGAGTGTGCGCGTGTGTTCGCCTTGCTCGACGGTGCAATCAGAGAGTATTGTAAGGAGCTCGTCTTCTCCTGTAGCTATGACGCCCCAGTGCCTTCTCCTGCCTCCTTGATCTCTATAACCAACGCCACCACTATAGACACACTTCCAGAACACATAAAGACTGCCGCAGCTAATATCAATAAAGCCATAGGTCCAGTAACCTTACTAGTCACCCTGCAAGGTCAGAGTTCACAATGTCTCCCACCAACCATCGCGTCACTGCAGCAAGTATTACGAGAAGCCTTCAGCGACCACTCCGGCCCCGTCACTGTCATCCTTCGGGGTTCAGGAAAGGTTCCGAAAGGCGGCGAACAGGGTCAAGGGGTCATCGAGGGACACCCGCCTGCCACTGTCCCTGACTCGCCACCACCAGACGCCGACCGCCTCCGCTGCCTGGTGACGTCGCTGCTGGACCAGAAGAGTCGCGGCTTCCACGGTTTGGTGTTGGTGGTGTAGGCGGGGGGAGCCTGGGTGGGGCGCCGCAGGAAGGACCATTGGTGAGGAGCGACAAGCAAGTGTGTGGAGGTAAATTTCACGACTCTTCCAGACCTGTTTAGTATTAGTGCAGTTACAATGATCAAATACATTCCAACTGTTATGGAAAGTACAATTATGATATTATTTTATTATTATCATTATTATTATTATTATTATTATTATTATTATTATTATTATTATTATTATTATTATTATTATTATTATTATTACTATCATCATCAACCAGAATTTCATTACCATAATTATAAAAAAATATGACAAAAAATGTGGAGCCTTTTTTTCTAACTCCACGGAGGCCCAGGAGCTGAGGCCTCACCAGGGGTGTTTGTCCAGCTGGCGGTGTAGCGGCAGAACCAGAGAGGAAAGCCTTCTTCACCGTTATCAGTTGTATTCTTTGCAGTTTTCATACCGTAAATAGAATCGCGCAAGTGTGTGTGTGTCTGTGTGTGTGTGTGTGTGGGGGGGGGGGTTACGTGTGTGTGTGTGTGTGTGTGTGTGTGTGTGTGTGTGTGTGTGTGTGTGTGTGTTTAATCAAATATATATATATATAGAGAGAGAGAGAGAGAGAGAGAGAGAGAGAGAGAGAGAGAGAGATTGTTTTCAGGGACCAACCATTTGTTAGGGAGGAGGACGTCACCGTGCAGAGATAGATGGTAAGTAAGCTGTTTCAGCATTATTATGAATATTTGCTATTATTATTACTGTTGTTACTGTTGCAGTAGTAGTGGTAGTTGTTGTTGTAGGAGTAGTAGCAGGGGTATTAGTCCTCAGTTTCATCAGCACTGGTTTACTCATCACTAACACTATCAAGTATGTAGAATATGAATATAAACAAATATCACCTTTACAAAGTGAAAGTGAATCAGCAGAACACATACCGGCGAGTCAGGCTCCGTGATGGTAGGCCGCGCGCGACGCGTTGGTGGAGCTGTGCGGTGAGGCCTAGGGCAGCGTTATTGGCGGCGTGTTATTGTAGTGTGTGTGTGTGTGTGTGTGTGTGTGTGTGTGTGTGTGTGTGTGTGTGTGTGTGTGTGTGTGTGTGTTTCACGGAGTAATAACAGATGTGGATCGAGGTCTCTCAAGCACTAGTTTACATTGTATTCTCTCGACTGTTCTGATATGTTTGAGAAAATTATATGTATTGATAAACAAGGAAATATATATATAAGGTAAGAATGAATATCCAAGTATAAAATAAATAGATAAATATTTGCAGCTGACTTCCCTGCACAGACCTTGACTACTTTTAAAAAGAATTATGTAAACTTGACCAGGAGCGGATCCAGGAAAAAAGTTTGGGAGGGGGCCGATGCCTGGATTTTTGCGGGTGGAAGGGGCATTAGCCATTACCGGTTCGCCTTTCTCGGCAGTCCTGCTGCTCCTGAATAACTGGTGGACTGACCTGAATCAATGAGCATAACGACCTGAACGTGGTGCCAAAGCATTCCTGAGCGGCCAGTGTTCCTCTTCGGATCCGAATGAGACGGCCGGTTCCTCTGAGAAAAAGCAGTTTTATATCCACAGCGCCCTTTTGAGCTAGTTTTCCTGTATCCGCTCAGGACCCGGGGGGGGTGGGGGGGCATCCGCCAGTGAACGTGACCATCAGGTTATCTGTGGAGCATCTGTTTTATGAGCAGTAACACTCAGCTATGCACTCATTTCCAGCATTCGTGTCTCAACAGCCCTCGTCCCCCAATTTGATCAACCAACAACTATAGCCCCTTCTGTCTACCACTTCCCTCAGCCACCCTCCCCTACCCCATGGAGAAGACCAATAGCTCCCCCTCAGCTACACAATCTCCCTACACCGTCCTCTCCCCGACCCAACAGACCCACTGATCAACCCCTTCTCCTCCCCCTCCCTCACACACACATTTACCACTTTCATCAACAACTCCCCTAACACCAATCTCGTTGAACACCAGAATCTCATTTCGTTATTCCCACCAGTGACCCTGACGGAGCCGGGAGGGAAGGGGAGTGCTTGGGAGAAAGGACATAACCTGCACCCTACAACTGTTATCCTGCTATACTGTTTTCCTTTCCCCAACTGTACTGTACTTTCCTGTCTTTCCCCTCACCTACTTCCCCTTCTTGCTCCAACCTTGATATCGAACACAGTAAATGAAAATCAGAAGGGAGACAGGTGCGTGGCGGGGCGGGGCGGAGCGAAACGGAGACCTTGGTTTCAGGACAGGAAGGAATCAGTCAGCACAGAGCCTACCACAGGCGGAGATTAATTGCAGGTGTTGGCCGTAAACACCGAGGAGAAGAGTTAATTCTAGGTTCTGGCGCGGCGGTGCACGGGAACCCCTCCACTTCAAACTCCTTCCCTCCCTCGCCGCCCGTGTGTCTCCTTTTTTCTTTCTTTCTTTCGCCCTCACCAGACGCCTTCCGCCCCATTATAGACGTCTTCCTTCCCGTCCTTGATCTTTCTCCACCTTCTGAGCAACAGTCAGCCCCTCGTCAGACCCGCCAGAGACACCAGACACACCAATCCCTTCCACACTCCACATCCCCGTCCACACTCTACCTTTTACATTCCCTACTCACACTACTCCATCGCTTCCACGCAACACTCTTCCACCCGTACGCCACATTCCCTACATTCCCGAATTCAAAAACCCGTTCATTTCCACCTCTAGACGTGTGTTTCAAAAGCATTTATTATTTAACCGAGCCAATGGAAATCGATTTGGTAAAACACGCACACACACACACACACCGACTGAGGTTCGACCGCTGCTTTGGCCAAAGGGTTTTTTCTTTGACCAGGAGAGGTTTTTGTCCCTGCAAGATGAAGGGAAAGGGAGGTGTGTGGTGTGAGGTCTAAGCTCTGCCCATAAGTTGGTTTAGTGGGTTCTATGAGCTTTAAAGATCTGTGAGAGTAGGTACTACATGTTGCTAATCTTGAGTCCAAAACGTGATCATACTGGGTACATTACACATGATTATACACTTATTTGTTGTTGTCAAAGGCTTGTGGCGGCCTAGAAGATCTTAATCGCCCTGGTGTTGTTGTTTAAGACTGTTACATTTTTTTCGTTAGTTGATCTTCTCCGGCAACTTCGTAATATTATCTTAGTAACATTATCTCTCATCCACAATAACAATACCTGTAAAAATTATAGTGGGTACCGCTATAAGGGGGGGGGGGACATGATGCCGCTCAGTGCCCCCAGATCGTAACTTTGTGTGTGTTACTTCATAAACAATATATGTGGTAGTTCCCCTGATAATTTATCGTGAGAGAAGTATTGAAGAAAATGTAATGTTTAAGGGAAACTTTAATATAAGGCTCAGAAGAGAAAGGCCGACCACCCCGCCATAAGAAAACGGGGATTTTAGGTACTACCATAAACCATGTAGTTTCTCATGTCAAAAGATGGAGAGTTCGCAGTGAAAAGAGTAAGAATGCATGTTTATCTAGTTTTATTGTGTTTCCTCCCTTGTTTATTTTCCTGTCTCTTAGGTTTAGACTGTTCGTTCTGGCCCCTAAAAAAGACTTCTGATATTGAAGTATTCACATTTCATTTTTCCACTCCCTTTAGACAAGAGGACTAGCTTCTTTTCCATTTCTTCCCTTCACAGTTATGTTCTTCGTTTTTCATCCCTTCCAGTGCTCTTATTAAATCTGTGGAAGCTTATTTTTTATCCGGACGTGAAAATTCAATGTACCGAAAAGAAAAAAAACATGAAGAACGACATCGCGATATTTAGATACGAGATACGAAACGAAGAACTTCACACTATCACCTGACTGAAACTTAATGTACTAGAAATTACTGGATATATTCTTCAGAGGCCTACCATTGTATCTTTTTAGTTTCATGGTGCTACCTATCACATGCATTACTAGTTGTATAATCACATTCTGCCCTGCCTGGGGGTTGGGATGGCATGTTCCTCCATTCTCCCTTGTTGTATACCTGCAACAATAAACTATCAATCAATCAATCAATCAATCAGAGGTATTTTTGGGTGTCCTGCTTACGTTTGGCGCGGCGCCGTTGGGGAGGCTCAGGGTCAGGCAGGAGGTAAACAACTTGGCGGCGTGTGTGTTGTGTGTGTGGCGGTGTTTGACTGGGATATAAGGTAAAGGATGTTGAGTTTCGTGTACGTTACTTCCATGGAAAATAGTGGTAGGCCTTACAGTGTATACATTCATCTTTGGGTGTAAATATGGCCGCATTGGCTCACCCGCAGCAGTCAGCATTTGAGTGTCCAGACATTGGTGCTGATGTGTTTGTTCGCGTGGCGGGTATCTATACTCAGACCTAAGCCGTTGGGCAGCCCATTTCAGAGTGGAGATCGCTCTAACTGGAAAATGGCCACAGAAGCGGTAGTGTAAATTCCATGATAGCTTGTGACCCCTAGCTGTGATGGTTGTCCACGGCAATAGGCTACTATTTTGCTGTGTTAGATCATTGACTCAGAAACGATAGGTTACTATCCGTTTGGTTTTATAAGTTTATAGGTAGATCTGAGGATCAAGACAACCAGTGCAGTACAGGGGTGGAGCGTTCATATTCAGTATTTGTATTCTAATACATTTGAATACCGTATTTGGGCATATTTATATTCATATTTGAATAATTATTGATAGAAATCAAAGGATTCTCATTTGTATTTGAATTCAAAGGAAAAGTATTCGTATTCTGCTAATAATCTGACAGATACTTCAAAATTTGGGGATTATTCACGAGAGGGTAGCCTACTAATTTCAAGACGCTGACTTTTTATTTCTGTTCAAAATATGATGCTGTTTATTATGGAGATAGTATTTTTCTCTGGAAATCATTAAATGATTGATTTTTCAATGTCTGTTGTGCACCCACCGCTGCAGCCACAAAATAGCTCGCAGAGAGGTTCATTCAATATGCTTACTGTTTCTATATTTCACTCACCACTCTCAAAGATCACAAGTGGATAAACTAGAACAAAACCAGGGGTATTATTCTAGTGTTTGCCCATACTCACCCCTCACAACCAAAATTGGCTAGGGGGCCATTGAGACTTCGGGGAATGCGGTGGTAAACATGAAATGCGTCGCAAATGCATAGTTTTTGAGTTATGGGGGGTTGAAAAATACCCTAGATGTAGGGAAATTCCTTACAATTACTTGGATGTTGGGAAATTTCATACATTCCGTTTTTTTTTTACAATGTACGGAAATCACGCAATTTCACGCACTCTCCATACCAAAGGGGGGTTCAAGGGGGGCGAAGCCCCCCCGTATTAAGGTCATAATGAAGCATCTAAACGGTAAGTAATTTACGGCATAGGAATCTTGCAACCGTCATATACGACTATGTATTCATTTACTGGTAGCACATACGAATGTGTGAAGCAGGTTTGGTATCACATACGAACGCGTGAAGCAGGTTCAAACGCAGGTTGCTTGTGTTCAATGTCCCTGAGTTAGCTGTTAGGTCGTAAAGTACTTTAAGGGGAGGGGTCCCCCCCCTTGGTTAGCAGGGGGGTCAAGGGGGGCAAAGCTCCCCCGTTAGCAGGTCGCAAAGTTTGGTTGGAGTAGTTTAAATATGCTCCCCCACCCAAATACTCCGACTCCCCGTGGGTCCCCTAAGATCGTTGGGGGAAGGGGATTCATTCGGCTTCTTCTTTACTTTTAAGTACTTCCGCCTTCATATTATGGTTGAGGGACATGTATTTTGTTTTTTTAACTATAATATATGGAGGCGTATTATCATATTCTGGAGGTGCGGAGTCAATATCCACAATCACCTTGTATACTGGGAATACGAACCCTTGAAGCAGATTCAAAATGCAGTCAGTAAGGATTCACGTGTTCGAACAGCTCGGGCAGGAGTTTCAAGACCCTTCACTTGCTCTAGAACCCGCAGTACTGTTTAAGGCGCAGCGCTGGATGGATCAAGGCTAGCCGGTGGTTTTGCTTGTGTCAGTGATAAACAATGAAGATACACCGTGTTTGGTGCCACGGACTCTACTTGGAGGACAGAAACCTTGCGATGAGGTGACAACCTACTAGAGAGAGCGGGCATGAGTGTGGTGTAGGCGGTTTATGTGAGCGCACACAGCGCAGATGGCCTCCGGCGCCACGCCAGATGATGAGGTGAGCATCGTTTGGTGGGTTCACTACGCTTCTCTCCCAAAACAAGCTTGGGGATCCAGTGAGTGCGTGGTTTCCGTATGGGAAAAGCTAAATTCGTCGCAAACGGTCATTTTAGTGGTGGTGAGAGGAAAAATCCCTAAATGTAGGGAATTTCCCTAGATCTAGGGAGTTTTTATCCCCACACACACATACACACACACACAAAAAAAAATACGCGATTGCGACGGATTTCGTGTCCCCCACCCAAAACCCTGTGTTCCCACCAGGTCCCCAGGCTTGTATGGGGGGGAGGGAGGAGTATGGGCAAACACTAGAATTTTACCAAACCAGGCAAATTTATGCTTTTTCTGCTGTGTATTCCAGTGTGCATGCATATTGAATATCAGAGCGGCTTATTTATGCGAGGAGGTATTTCTCACAACATGGGCTGGACTGCCGTCCTCCGCTGCATAATTCTGCCACCCCAAAATGTGTGCCGAATAAATTTAAATTAACCAAACCTAACTTTGTGTAACTCGACTAACGGGGGGGGCCCCCCCTCAACGCCCCTTCCATTTGCGACAGAAAAGCAACACTGCAGTGTGTTGTATGGCCACAAAATATACTTCATACATGGGGCTTCACCCTCCTCGACACCCTTTTTTTCCCGGAAGTCACTTCTTACTGCTCTGCATTCATGGACTACTGTATAGTATTTCCACAAGAAACTGGCGGTTGGGGTAATGGTGGCTAGGGGGTCAGCCCCGCCTCACACCCTGCCACACACTCTCAATACCTCTCGCTTCCTCTCATATGTCAGCTATTTACTACCTTTAACTGAATTTAATTAAATAATTGGATAATCCAATAAGGTCATATAGTGTTAAGATTGTTTCTTTTTTAGGATAATAACAAAGATTTTGTATAAATACCACGACACTTGACAATGTTGTATTCCAATGTTGTCAAGTGTCGTGTTATTATACAAATGTCTGCACTTGTAATGATGGGATAGACAAACACTAAACAAACTAAAGTCCGTATATTCTATGGAAAGTGACAGAGAACGAATGAGTACGTGCGGTCGTGATATAGAGCTGGAGTGAACTACCGCCAGAGGCGCTGAGGGACACCAAAGGACAAACTGCTGACACCACGGGATTAGTATTGCCCAGAGTGCCTATATTCCAAACTATCATTTCCCTCAATTACAGCAATTTATTTGCAAAACTTAAATTTACCTAAAAATATTATACAGAATCACTTTATGTATTTCAAGTAGACATCATTAATGGAATGTGTTCACCATCTTTTTTTCTTTTCTCAAAAAAACATCCAGTTATCAGAGGTTTGCACAAGAAGAAAAAAAAAGTCTTTAAAAGGCATCAAATATTAAGTGGAAAAAAGTGAACCTGTATAAAAAAATGTCACAGTAACAAAATGCAGCCTAGCCCTGCCAAATGGTAACCAAATATTTTGGAATGGCAACCAGCCCTGGTTTATGGCAGCCTAGCCCTGGCAAATAGTAACGTAGCCTTGAAAAAAGATAACCTAGCCAGTATGGCAACCAAGCCATGGCAAATGGTCACCAGCCTTGACAAATGGTAACCTTGCCCTGGCAAATGGCTGCCTTACCCAGGCAAATGGTAACCAGCTCTGATAGATGGTAAGCTAGCTCCAGCAAACAGCATTCTAGCCTGAAAGTCAGTAGCCCTAGCCTAAGCATGTCAAACACTGTAGCAAAATCACAGGATATTGTCCAGAGCAAACAATTTCAAAAGACTTCAAAACTTACTCTGAAAGAATAGATTTGACCCAAGAAGTCTTTCACTTAAAAATCGTTCACAAACTATTCGCAAGGTTTTCCATTACTAACGTAACCTCAAGCCTTTTGATTATAACCCATATCCTTATTATAATTTTACCCCAGACCTAGCCCCTCAAAATGCTCCTTCCTGTACTTTCTTTGAAAAAAAAAGCAATGCTCCTTTTCACCCAGCCTTATTGTTTTGGTACACTCAAATGAACTACAAAACCATGAAAATAGGAAGTGTCAGTAAAGGAAATATTCACTTAGCTCCATACCTAGTTGACTAAAGAGGTATTTACCCCACTACTAAGTAGATTTTGGGGTCTTCCCATGTCGGATGGGTCACTATGTGGGAGAAGGGTTTTATGATAAATTTTGACAAGGAAAAGAGTTTTAGTCCCTATGTTATGTGTAACACTAGTCCTCTGCTGTAAACTTATCTAGGCTATATAGCTCAGATAAAAATTACTTGCATATTACCAATGGTGATATATTTCATACTAATGTTAGTTTGTATCTTTCCAGAAAATATATTGCTTTCTGCATCACTTTGGAGCACTGATATTATTCAAGAATGGCCACTCCAAGTAAGTATTTCATGTACACTTCTATTTTTTTTTTATCTAATCTTATATGGAGCTCAGTTTTTTTATGACAAATTGATAGCACTTAATTCCTAAACACCACCCAATGATTATATTACGAGTACACTAAGTTGCTCTTCTTAAGTGTAGATTACACTGTAAACATTAAAGCTTCTTTTCTTGCAATGTCTATGAATCTTTCTACCTAGAATCATCAGAAAGTAGGTTGCCAAGATGCAAACAGCTACAGTGCCTAGAATAGCCAGTATCAGGTGTTCCTTAGGTAATCCCTTTGCTCGGTTGCTAGAAGGATCAGGATGTGATGCATTGGTTCCTGAATCACCTGCAAAGATATTACAATTAGTCAAGGATAGTGTGCAAAATCTATTGGGAACCATAAATTTGGGGTCTAGATTTTGCATATGCCATTAATGACAACTCAGTACTCATCAGCACAAGTTTGATAGTTATTAATTACAACATTGTTGATTAAAGCAAATAATAAATAATGAGTTTTATTTTGTTTGTTGTATATATGTATCATTAAACATATGCAATAGATTACCTGGTGGATTAGTTGATCATTTTGACATACCTCCAGTAGGTGTTGGTGTCAGCACACTTGCATTTATCAGATTGGGAGTTTTGACTGTTGTACCAGCGCTTGATAGAGTGTTGAGTGTTAAATCTTGCACAGTTGTGGTTGGAAGTACATTCACATTAGGACACAGGGTTGCAGTTAGCAGTGGAATGTTGGATAGATGACTTGGGTTTGCACAAATGGTATACTCTTCATTTTCAAGGGTCAACTTTCCATCCCTCACATGGTCAGGAATCCATGAGAGCTCACAGTTGCATGTTAAAGGGTTGTGGCTAAGGTCAAGGCGGGTGATATTGGGAACTATTCGCTCTTGCATAGACTTTGAAAAGGTAGTGATTGAACATCCAGACATATGTAGGACCTTTACACCAGCAAAAAGGCTTGAGGGTGAATTCAGTAAAGTCAAAGCAAGAGAGCTGGACCCAGAAATATCCAAAACAATTATAGAGGGAAGCTTGAATTGACGTCTGACTGTCCTTACTTCAAACATTGTTACATTTGTTGTTCTGAGAGTATGGAGGGAACTCATGCCACTGAATATTTTTGTACTCCCAAAGCTGAAAAAAATACATAACTTGCTTTAGTGTTATTAGAGTGACTTTCTTTGGCTCTGTGAAAGTTAAACTAGGTTATATAATGAGGATGTTAGTCTTCATCTACACCTGTCCCCCATATTCGTGGGTTTACTATTCATGGACTTGCGCATTCGCAAATTTTCCCCTAATGGCACAAAGGTGGCCACAAGGGAGTTTTCTCACTGCCACTCCAAACATTCACATCCCACCCATAGATGATTCAGCTGTTCCTGAGGAAAGGACAATGTAAACATGCTTGAAGCAGCATAATAAATAAATAGTATCATTCATCAGCTATACATATTATAAACTACTGTAACTTACATAAACTTTTTACAAATATGTAGTCACTAAAATCTCTCTCTGCTATTAAGTACTCAACACAAAGTCTAAAAATCAGGTAATAAAAATATGAAACAGGTAATAAAAACTGGATCATAACTACAAAGAGCTGTTCATCTGATAGCTGCAAAACAAACAGACTGTGTGTTGGTGTGGCAGTAGGATGGTGGCAGACAGGGGCTCATTTACACAGGGCAAGGAGAAAGGCAAGTCAAATGTTCAAATACTTCTTGCCACTCACTCGGTCTGTGTGAACATGTATTTGGCCGTTTTCTTCTCTAGCTCAGTTGCAGGCATTGCAGCATTGTGTAAAAACACACACTTTTTGCTTACTGCTAATTGTTGTGTTTAATACTATAAAAAATGCCTGTAAGGTTGTTTGAGGAATATATGTGTATGTACCAAATATACATCACAAACTGGGAGGCTACTTGCTCGAGTCACTGTGCTGTGTGTAATCAACATTTATCATAATTTGTACTTGCCTTTCAAAAATGAGAGCAGACTACTTGCACATTTGACTTGACTGTACTTGCTTCGTGTAAACGAGCCCCTACGGCTTCCGCCCAACCACCACGCTAACACGTCCTCTATTTGATCACGGTTATCAACTGAACAACTGTTTGTAGTTATGATCCAGTGTTCTAGTACCTGATTCATATTTTTATTACCTGATTTTCATAGAAAAAAGCATTCATTAGTAAATAATTTGCATGGCATTAATTGCTTAAGCATCTGAAGTTAAAAAAGAAAATGGGGGAAGATTTCATGATGAGTACCCAACAGTAAAGTGAGACTTTAATGACTATGTATTTGTAAGAAATTTATGCAAATAGTAATACAGTTTATAATACATATAGCTGATGGGTGATACTATTTATGACATTTTATGCTGCTTTCAGGTAACAGAAATGCTTTATAGGGTACAATTTGCAAAATTGGTCTTGGTGGGTTTTTTTTGTGGGTATAGAGACTTTTTTGGGGCTCGCCAAACATTCACAGATATGTTCAATTTGTGGAGGTCTGTGTCCCCTAACCCCCTTGAATAACGGGGGACAGGTGTATCATGAAAATTTCTTTCTTAATAATATGTCTTCACCTGGAATGCCATCACCATACCTGCAGAAGTGAAACTCCACTTCTCTCAGGGAAGCGACAGACATGATCTGTATGTTCCTTGTTATGGTGTCATCTATATCCATAGTGTTCTGAGATGTTCCTCTCAGGGCAAGGCTCTCAAGAACAGGAAAATTTTCTTGGGTGATGAGGTTATTTGTAAGTTTGAAAGAGAGTCCCCCAAGGCAAAGCTCCTTCATACTCTTTGCATCAATCTGAAATAAAAGAATAACTAATATTAACATGCTATTACAACTCAGATTTGTACATTGGAGATAAGGTGTACATAAATTTGTGGGTTTAATTTTCTCCTTAAAATACACTTAGTGATAAAAATAAAACACTGCTCTTCTCACTTGTTGGGGTTCAATGCTTTTTATTGAGTTGTGGCAGAGACTGAGAAACGTCAGGTTGTGAAGGCTGAGATGAGGAATTTCCTGGAGCAGGTTGTGGTGTACTGAGAGATGCCTCAGGTGACGGGGTATGGTGCTCGGTAAGGAGTGCAGGCTGTTGTGGGACAGGCTCAGGTTCTGTAGGCCATGGAGTGTTGCAAAGGCTCCTTCCTGGATGACCTGTAGAGTCGTTGGGTATGATTTTTATTGCCATCTCAAAGTAAATTTATATTTTTATTTCTTGTCAGTCATTTAGGAAGTACCCTGTAATAAAATGCCAACTATCATCAGACCATTTCATATATATAATGGCTTATATTAAATCACACAACAAAAATAAGGGATGGTAGTTTTTGAATGAAGCTTTGAAATGCCATCAGTGATCAGAAATAATAAGAGACAAAGACTGCTGATGCATAGATTGGTGAAAATAATAAAATACAAGCACTGATAGAAAGAGTGTCACATAAATAGGCCAAAATTAACCCAAAGTCCTCTTCTGCTCACACCACCTTAACCCTGGTGCTGTGCTTGCTGTGGACATGATGTGTTCTCACTCCCCCACCTTCCGCCCCAGTCCTACTGTCTGTGTGCAGTCAAACCACAATGATGTAACATGACACAACTAAACCTATTGCAACTTGCACATTATTTACCATATCAAAACCTAATCTAATTGTGTCTTGATTCACCTCTGTAACATGCTGCAGTTTTGTACCTTAATATTATTGTTTTCTAAGAATAGGATCTGTAGCTTGGAGCAGCTGGCAAAAGTGTCTTTGTTAATCACTTTGATGTCATTGTTTTCTATATGTAAATCCTCAAGATAAGGGATGAGTCCCAGGGCCCCAGGCTGCAGGGTAGTCAGTCCAGCAGAGTAGAATTGGAGAGACACCTGGGAGAACAAAACATCACTGGTTAAAATGATGAGATTTTTTTTTTTTACCTAAGAAATACTGGTGAGCATGTGCTGCAAAAGACACTTACATCCAGTGTACATTTTTACTTTGCTATGAGGAAAGGAGACAAAACTGTTCTTCTCTAAAACTGAAAGGAAAAAAGTAAATTTCTTTTAATACAGGTATTGCATCACTTTAGGCTGCCTTTTATGACATCCATTAGAATTTGGAGATTTGTATTTTAAAGACCTATGCCTCAGGGAGTACAAAGATGTGCATTGTATGGGCAGATAATCTATGCCTCTTACATGGCAGGCAAGAATTCTGTCATTGAGTCACTAGTTCACATTAATGCAACTTTGAATAGGATGTTTGCTAATGTATGTTTTCATCTCTAATAAATCACTCCGTAACACATGGCAAATCAACCTAAAAGTTCAGTGAAAGGTTGTCAGAAATATTCTGTGTAGGTACTCTACCAAATGGTCCAGAAGCCTTGTGATGCTGTGGGAGAGCTCAGGAATTGATGGGTTAGCATTCTTGAGCTGAAAAGTTGTAATTTTCTGTTCCAATTTAGGGATTTTACCTCCCTCACACAAGACAGTAAAATCATCATGCTTGCACTCATGTGGATATTCTATAGAAGGGTTAGAGTTTCCTGAAGTAAGAACCACACTGACTAAAATTGTTATCACTGTTTGCAGCATTGTAGTTTATGCATGTGCCTCAGGTACTGATAGGTGAGGACGCTCCAGACTTGTGTCCCTTCTGTTTATGTAAAAAAGTTGACACTTTTCTCTTCCTCTCATATGATGCCTCTTTGCTCTTGTTCCGAGATTCACATAGTCGAAGTGTTGCACCACATGAGAACAATCTTACATGCTCTACTGACACGTGAGCTTCCCTGTGTCTTATATTAGGAAACACTAGGTTACAAGGTGTCACCAGCATATTCATTAGTGTACAGTTTTCTGTATGATAATTTTTGGTATTCATACATGATACATGTGCTTATACGTACATTGTACCAAAGTTATAAAGTCACCCCAAAATTAAATATCATAGACTGAGAACAGATGACTTAAAGGGAAAAAAACTGTGGTTAGCAACCCTCCTAATCTGGACATCCCCAGTCTTTATCCAATAGGATGTATACATCCTAAAGGTTCACAATCTTTTTTTTTTTTTTTTTTTTTTTTTTTGTGTGTGTGTGTGTGTGTGTGTGTGTGTGTGTGTGTGTGTGTGTGCAAGTTTTCTTTTGTTTTAAAAATGGTAAATCATTGAGTATTTTTTATCCTGTTTTGGCAAACATCCTTTCAATTTTGTTCCAGAGACATAAGGATTTATAATTTATTTCTGTAATCTGTTCATGGTGTAGAAAGTGACTGAATGGTGACAGATTGGTGGCCCCATTACTAGCTGCCAATTGTTATATAAGGAGAAAAGCCAGTAGGATAAAATATAGATGAGTTTATAATTAAACAATTATATTATTCAATGATTTTAATGTTTTGATTTTCATTAATCGTGACAAATGATACTTTATAGTATTTTAATGATATTGCTGCATACCACTACCTTTCAAATTTACTGTAATTTTTCTTCTTTTTTCCCAAATGACTGATGAATTTTATGTTATTTTCAGACTTCAGCTTTGGTGGAGGAAGCACCACAGGCACTGCACAGACAGCCCCAGGTGAGAGCATTGTAAAAAAGGTGCTATTGAACATGGGATGGATAGTTCCTGTATAATGTTGGTTTGGTTTACTTTTCTCAACCTATCTTTATCACCACTTAAATTTGGGAATTTGTTAATATTGGGTGACTACTAGAAAAAAAAATTTGTTTCACTGGTTTGTTAGACTAATTTTGAATGTTTGTTCTTGTTCATCTGATAACAAAAATGTATTTGTGTCAAGATTAATCTCTTGATCTCTTCTCCCCTTAGCTTTTGGGACGTCCAGTGCTAGCGGAGGAGGAGTAACTGGTGGTAAGCTATTAGTAGTTATATGTGTCTCTACTTATGTCTACAAATTATTTTATAATGAAAAAGGAATGAGATCGAGAAAGGGTAAGTGATATTGCTCAGGAAAAGTTTTAAGAGAATATAACTCTAGTAAAATTTTACCTCATATCAGTGGTCTCTCTTGTTAGAAATGATCTTTAAATATGAAAAATTGAACAGAGATATTACTATTGAGTGGTGTAGCAAGGGATTGTGATGTTCTGTTCAGACAGCTAATAATAAGTAGAAGAATGTGTTGGATTTTTTGTGGCATGGCTGTGGGAGGGGACATATGCAGTTTCAAAATAAGAAAGATTTCATAAAAAAGTAAATATCAAGAGAATCATCAATATTAATTTTCCTCCTTATTTCAGGCTTCGCCTTTGGGGCCACCAGTACTGCCCAGCCTTCCACAGGTAGTTACTGCTGGTAAATTGTGTTGTATAATGACTTGCAGGAATGTACAGAAAACAAA
This sequence comes from Eriocheir sinensis, assembly GCF_024679095.1. Lineage (NCBI taxonomy): Eukaryota > Metazoa > Arthropoda > Malacostraca > Decapoda > Varunidae > Eriocheir > Eriocheir sinensis. The sequence continues at coordinate 27,969,493 of NC_066510.1, read as the reverse complement.
GTCAAAGAAACAATCACTTATTTTTGCATGCAGTATTATCTATTTTTTCTCCCTGCACAGGAACATTTGGGTTTGGCACAACCAACACAGCTGGAGCTACTCAGCAGGGCAGTGAGTATCTAATACATGTCTGAGGTTTCTACCCTAGCATATTCCAGTTCTTACCTGCTCCCTCCATTTCTTTTTATGGTTGTACACCCAGATAGTCATGTCACATGTTACTTTTCATTAGGGTTGACTTTTGTTGAAGGCTAAACCATACATCCCAAGGGTAAAATGTTTAAGGCCAGTACTGAACATTTCTTGCTAGAACAGTTACAATATTTTTCCCCCTTAAAAGATGTTATGTACACATTCTTAACAGTTTTGATTTGGTTTTGGAGGACTGATACAGCTTGGTGCTCTCTTTGTGTTACACTTTTACATAAGTATGTGAACTGGTGTAGAACAAAGTAGAATACAAGTTCATTGATTTGTATGGAATTTAGAGTTCTTCATACCACTAATCTTTGTATGATTTATATTTTTGCTTTAAATATATTAAACCTCAAGTCTGGACCATTGAACTATGTAGATCATGTGCAGTCTCTTATTAATTGAAGAATAATGTTTTTTAATGAATGGATATTGGTGGAACAATGAAAAGTATGTCTAATATACTGTGTACATTTTCAGGTTTTGGCTTTGGAAGCAGCACAGCAACTCCATCAACAGGTAGAGTAGGAGCTGAAACGATGAGCATGCATTCTTGCTTTGTGGGAAATTGTACATTGCCTATGTGTGTTGTTGCTCCTTAACCTTGTAGCAGTGGGGATCATGTTTCTTAATGGTCCCTCTAAGCGAGAAAAATGAGAAAAAATCATCACTCACACAAACCATTTCATAATATATATCAACGCATGTGTGATCAGTTTATGTTTCATCTATTTTGGGGGTTTATATCATGCCACAAATTTGGCCCGTCGCTGCTACCGGGTTAACATTAGCTGCTGTATATTGTCTGCCATTTCCTTAACTGATGTCTACTGCCAAAAATTAAATACATATTCTTGAAAATCTCTTCCTGTCCATTACTTACCATACTACTCAATGGTCTTCATGCCACATAAGATGATGCTTTTCCTTTAATGCAGTTCTAATTCATTTTGAATTACTACTTTCATTGAATGCATATTCAGGCCATTGGCATCATGGGTTAACTTTTAAGATGCATTTTGTTTCATGCCATTGCTTCATACTGTGCCAAGGGGTTGATAGCATCATGCTTCATCCAATCCATTAGGTAATGAAATTTAATGACTCCCTCAAATTAAATTTCTTATCATATCATCATATCCCTTATTATACTGAAGCTTTAGAAGCCCTTATAAACAAACATTACTGTAATTTTCACAATTGCTGAATCCTTTCTTAAACTTGAGTTATATTTTTTTTAATGTTTCAAAAAAAAACTTTTTTTAAGGTTTCGGCTTTGGAACGACTGCAACAACTGCTACTGCTACACGTAAGTGGCTTTATTTTCACATTTATCTATTTATTATTTTAATTTTAATGACAAGTTTACATGTGTCATAGTAATCCTCTGTCAATATTTTGTATATTTTTCAAGTGAAAGCATTTTCATGATAAAAAAATTCATTTAGAATATTTTTATCTTCTGTTTTATAAAGCATTTATATTTTTTTGGAAAGGAGTTCCAAGGAAATTCATAATCATATACAATTGGGTTATTTTATAACTTTTCTGCCTTTTGTTCTCAATGTTTGTTTTACTCATTTTCACCCCTTTATAGCTGGCTTTGGTACTTCTCCTTTCTCCACCAACACTCCTGCCAGCACTGGAACAGGTACAGTAAAATGGTCCATTGTTTTTATGAATTCTTTGTGCATTTATATACTTTCTTAGTGCATTTATATACTAACCTAACACTAAATTAATATCCCTACTCAAAACTAACTCGCTATAAAATTTAGAGTACTATTGGATGATGTGAAACTGAATTTGCCTATTTGGCTTTTAACTGATTAGTCATGGAGCTTACAAGAAATTTCTGAAAGTAATTTTTGATATTTTCTCAAAGTGAGTATTCGTGTAACTGTTCAGTTACAAATATTCATTGTCTTTACACTGTGTGTCAAATCAATTTAAAACTTTTATGTATAATCTGTTGAGGATGTATTTTATCGTTAATTACAAGTATACCGTAAGTGTTTCTACAAGAACATATGAGGCCGTGCGAGCAAAAACGTACAAAGCGCCATTTTTTTAAATGCGGGAAATCGCGTTTAAAGTTTTGCAATGTTTAAATTATCATAACTTCATTGGTTTTTAAGGTGGACACTTCAATCAAAGACCAAAATGAAGGTTAAGGTATGTAGAATATTGGCATGTACTCAGTTATAAAAAAAAATAAATATATAGGTCCGAAAAAGTAGGTTTTTCAAAAACATCCATGATGTGCAATATTAATTAACTTTTTAATATGTCATACACAGTTCATGATATTCATAATAATCCGGAACATGAAGGAAGTTACAAAACGTAAAATATACTAATAAACAATAAATGCTAAGAGTTTGCACTACGCGCTAGACGGAAAAGCTTGCACGTTTGCAGTGATGCTATTGGCGCTCTGTACATTTTTAACTGCTTTCTTATCTCACTTTCAACTGCGTAGGTGATAATGTAGGGTTATTTTGAAGGACTCCCAGGCCTATTTCCACTGCAGTTTTGTACAAACCGACATTCCTCGCTTATAAAGGAAGGGTCAAAATAGTGTTATACCACAAAATCGCATTTTTGGCCAGATGGCGCTTTGTACGTTTTCGCTCGCACGGCCTCATATGAACAAGATCTTATTTTTTTTAATGTTTCAAAAAAAAACTTTTTTTAAGGTTTCGGCTTTGGAACGACTGCAACAACTGCTACTGCTACACGTAAGTGGCTTTATTTTCACATTTATCTATTTATTATTTTAATTTTAATGACAAGTTTACATGTGTCATAGTAATCCTCTGTCAATATTTTGTATATTTTTCAAGTGAAAGCATTTTCATGATAAAAAAATTCATTTAGAATATTTTTATCTTTTGTTTTATAAAGCATTTATATTTTTTTGGAAAGGAGTTCCAAGGAAATTCATAATCATATACAATTGGGTTATTTTATAACTTTTCTGCCTTTTGTTCTCAATGTTTGTTTTACTCATTTTCACCCCTTTATAGCTGGCTTTGGTACTTCTCCTTTCTCCACCAACACTCCTGCCAGCACTGGAACAGGTACAGTAAAATGGTCCATTGTTTTTATGAATTCTTTGTGCATTTATATACTTTCTTTGTGCATTTATATACTTACCTAACACTAAATTAATATCCCTACTCAAAACTAACTCGCTATAAAATTTAGAGTACTATTGGATGATGTGAAACTGAATTTGCCTATTTGGCTTTTAACTGATTAGTCATGGAGCTTACAAGAAATTTCTGAAAGTAATTTTTGATATTTTCTCAAAGTGAGTATTCGTGTAACTGTTCAGTTACAAATATTCATTGTCTTTACACTGTGTGTCAAATCAATTTAAAACTTTTATGTATAATCTGTTGAGGATGTATTTTATCGTTAATTACAAGTATACCGTAAGTGTTTCTACAAGAACATATGAACAAGATCTTATAATTCTCGCTTGGATCTGTAGTGCCTGTCTTTGTCTTTGATAAGGTATTTGAGATGAATATTAGAAAGCAAACCAGTAACTCAGTCTTGTTTTCAAAATTGTTAAAATGTGCTTATTATTTGTTTGCAGTTTTTATGATTATGTGGACATTCTTTTTGTGATACAAAACTACATTATATGAGTAAAATAATTTATACAATGCTGAAGTATTTATATAACATAATGGGGAATTATTTTTTGCATCCATCAAAAAATGTCAAGCTAAAAACAATTGATACAAGGGAAAGGGGTATTTGATGGTGTTGATAATAGTGGATCTTAGAAAAAATAAAGTGCATATTCTCATTGGCGTGCTAGTATCCATCTCATAAACTTGTCACAGCATTTGTAGCCACTCACATCTCTTGATAAACTTGCCTGTAAAGGAGGAATTTCATTGTGCTCGAGGTATTAGAAAAATAATCAGTATGCTTGCCATTACCAGGGTTTGGCTTTCTCTCTAACTTTGGTGGAGGGCCTCCCAAGCAGCCTCTCTTTGGTCTTGGGAATCTAGGAGGAGGAATTTCTAACACAGGGCCAACACCCTCCTGTGAGTATGCTCCACCACCTCTGCTATTTGACTTAGAGTGGCCTGGCGTGTTAGCTACAGTGTCGTATAGATGTCCCATTTTCATCCACCACCAGTCTTTTCATGGTCATCAGTATTATAGGTCCAATTCAGAATTAATAAAGAGGTAATGGAGGCTTTGCACATTAGTAGTGAGAATTTGAAATATGAAATTCTATTATATATATATATATATATATATATATATATATATATATATATATATATATATATATATATATATATATATATATATATATATATATATATATATATATATGTGTGTGTCCATTTTAGTTTGTCACATTTTTACCAAATTTTAAAAGATTTAAAAATTGAGGTATAGAGATCTCCAAAGTTATATCAAGATTTTTGCATATATGAAACCTGAAACATATCTACAGTTTAACAAATATTTTTTACAAACATTTTGGGGGCGATCTATGAATAACTTTTACCATGGAAATTGCAGTGCCATGATTGCATGTTTTTTCCCCTCCAATTAAAATGTGCTTTTAGTTTCCTCCTTAAATCTACTGTTCTGCCTTGTAACTAAACAGGTGATCAGTCCAGAAATGTTTAGGTTTTCACTCATTCATTCATCATAGAATGTTAATTGTGATTTTATCAAATAGCAGTCCAACTATGATGTAATCATTTAAAAAAGCTACATAAGAATATACCTGAATGGCTACTTGTTGACCAAAGTTACTTGTGGGATCTACCACTTATAGATAGCGAATGCACACATTGTACCAACAATTAACAAAGGAGAAATTATATTTATATAAAAATAGGCCTACATGGCACTTTTTTTATTGTATACACCAAATCATCAAAGGTTGTTGCTCTATCAGCATTTTGACTATAAATGAAGATACTAGCTTTGACCTTTTCCTTCAGACACAAGTAAGCACCCTCTGCAGCTACTCTTTGAACCCTGCCTTGTAGTATTATAGAAAATAACAATTTCTCTTTCAGCATGAAGTATGCTTAATAGAAGACTGAAATGCATATGTGAAGTAGAAGTCACAAGACCTCAACCCAGTAGAAGCAGAATGTTCAGTGTGATCACTGCAGATATCAAAATTAAAAGTTTTTAATAAAATGCTGAAATTTCTAAAATGCTGTAGGGCATGTATCATAAACAACACATAGCAGTTGATATATACAGGTAACTCTCGATTTACACGAGTATTGTGTCCTTGAAGAGGTCACATAAATCAGAAACAATGTAAATCAAACAAGAGGTAGGTTTCTACCGAAAAATAAATATTCACTTCATTCAGTGGAGAGAGAGAGAGAGAGAGAGAGAATATCCATATCACCGAGATATCCACTCAGGCACTCAGTCTCAGCCTCACTCGTGTGAGGAAGAAATGAGGGACACCATGAGCGACTGGCTGGTATTGGTACCGGTACTGAGCAGTCTGGTACCGGTACCGTACCGTATAGCTGATACCGTTAGTACCGGTACCTGCCCACCCTTATTGTTGAGTAGCGTGGCAGCGTGGGTACTGTATTGTTGTTCAAGTGGCACGCAGGAAGAACTGAACTCAGCTGTGAGGCCGCGGCGCCGTGTGAGTCCAGTTGCATGAGACATCTGGTGGCCACTCCATAAAATATCGCGTATAAGTGAAAAAACATGTAAATTAAACATTTATTTGGATTTTGGACCCCGCGTTATTTAAAAAACGCGTAAACCAAACTCGTGTAAGTCGAGAGTTACCTGTATAAGCAACAACTTTGCTGATTTCTCTTTGACAATCTTCTCTTCAGGTACTTAATAATTTGTTTTGCATGAATATAGAAATGCTCAAAAAGTTTATTCTTACAATATTGCAGCCAGCTGTCCAATGTTCCCTTATATATGTATTGATTTTTTTTGTTTTGATACTTTAAAACCTGTTTGTGGCTTTGTCTTTCTGTTTTCACCTTGTTCATTTTTTACTTGATTTGGTTTGTGAGTTCTTGTATTTGTTTTGATTGGTTACATTTTGCCATTTCACCATATATTGTTTTTGCAGTTATTGTTCTGCCATCTTGTGTCTCAGTTTGATGCCCTAGCTTGATTACATATTACGTATATTATATTCATATGTTCCACAAAGGCATTTCTTTGATCTCAGTATACACATTACATCATCAGAAAGTGCCCCCTGTTTTTCATGTTCGTTTTCCTTTTATGCAACGCTCAATCAGAATATCCTATTATTATTGTTATTCCTTTCATAAGTTTTCAGAGCGTAATTTCCTTTGTTGTGCCTCAGGTTTCCAGCCAGCCAGCCAGCAAGCCAAACCATTCTCCTTTGGTACATCAAATAATCTTCTTGGTTCAACTTTTGGGTAAGGGCTTCTCTGCATTTTTCCATTGCATTCCATATATATATATATATATATATATATATATATATATATATATATATATATATATATATATATATATATATATATATAGATACAGTAAAACCCCGATTATCCGAAAGCGGATTATCCGAAACAACAGATTATCCGAAATTGATTTGGATAATGCAATTAAAATTATTTTTTTTCTATACTAAAACGTTATAAACATCAAAATAAATAAAAGTAACTACATATGTACTATATTAACACATTTAAAATTGATAAGAACAGTTAAAATGAATATGCTTTCTAATAGGTATTGCCGAAATAGCTTGTAACGAATAGATCAATGTATTAGACAAAAAACATTAAACAAACTCTCAACAACACCACGTCCGCACCTTCGCCCCAGCAAAGGGCGTGGAATGACAACGAACAAACTACTGCGACTACTCTCACACATACTCTCAAGACAACGACACAAACCGACTCCCTCTCCACTCATGCCACATTCCTTCCAACATACGAGTTGCGCGATAATATGAGTCATCATACTGTGTCTCCACCTGCACGATGCATCAAGGTCACATTGCAAGCTTGCACAACCATTCCTGTCGCACTCTGCAACATTCACAATTCAGATCTGCAACGCTCACAAGTATCAACATACACTGGTCCAGACAAGGAGACACACAGACAAACATACAATAAAACATTTACATCACATGTTTTAAGCGTACAGGTAACTCTCGATTTACACGAGTGTTGCGTTCTTGACGAGGTCGTGTAACTCAAAAACAATGTAAATCAAACAAGAGGTAGGTTTCTGTCGAAAAATAAATACCGTAATTTTCGGCCTATAGCGCGCATTTTTTCACATAAAAAATGCCTGAAAGTTTAGCCCTGCGCGTTATACGCTGAATGTACAAATTTTTAATGATTTTTTTTCTTCTTTGGGATGTTTTTCAGGGTCTGATTTTCGTCTTATCCAATAACAACAGCAAACTTACCTTTATTATTGTTTATAATCCTTCATAGTCCGTAGCTGTCCTATAATATGCTACCATAGAATACAGGGCGATCTAATAACTACTATACAAAGATTAAATCGGTGGAAGATCGTCCATGCCTTGCTGTTATCCCGTTTTTCCGTCGGGCGCCATTTGTATGATCTTGATCTTGATGTCACAGGTGGCTTAAGATTGCATGAATAAGGAGCAGTACAAGCC
>NC_066510.1:27922678-27951248 GCF_024679095.1 Eriocheir sinensis | reverse complement strand
TATATATGAGTGTAAAGGTGGTAAGGAAACCCAGGCTGGAACAGGAACACTTTGTATTCTCTAACGTTTCGACCGCCGCAAGGTCTTCTTCAGAGAGTGACAGACAATTCGTTCGTTCGTTCGTTTTAGGTTTACCCCCTAAAAAGGGGGAACGGGCCTTTGTCACTGTGGACGGCCCGTCGCAGAGGGGGACCCGCCGCGGGCGTGCGGCGGGTGGGGGAGCCCTTCCGTCGCCGCCTCAGCCACGGGTATAAACCGGGGGGCAGCGACGGAGGAACGGGCCCTCCGAGCTCTGGCTCAGGAGCAGCCCGCTCGTGTGGGCGAGCAATGCAAGCTCGTTGCGGGACGCCTCCGCCGCCGCCACAGCCACGGGTAACAGCCGGCGAGCAGCGACGGAGGCACGGGCTGGGCAGGCGCCCAGCTGGGCAGGCGCCCAGCAGACACCCGTAGCGGTGCACGGGCGAGCAGCCGACCGATCAACTTGACTGCCGCGGTGGGGCCCTAAGCGAGGATGACCAAGCGGGTCAACCACGCCGCAGCAGAAGGACCCCCCGGCCGCTCGCGATCAGGCTGTACATATACCCCCTTGAGGCGACTCATCTCGCTGGACGTCTGGCAGGCGTGTGCGCTGATTGGTCCATGAGGATGAGGCTGGCGGTAGAGTGGGAGAGGCTTACGAATCCTTCTCTGTGATTGGTGGTTTCCCTCATCGCTATGTATGCAGCCTCGACTAGCTTCCTCTTCCTCTTTTCAAATCCTTTATGTAAAACCGTTGCTCTTTCCCAACTTGGCAAGTGTCCTTGTTTATCCCTATGCAGAACGAGAGAGTTTGTGGTTCGGTGGAAACGCATGTCGCTTTTGTGCTCCCTTATTCTTTTGACCAATCCTCGAGCAGTCTCACCATAGTAATGAGCCGTGCAGCCGTATGGAATGGAGTATATTGCACTTCACTGTTTCGCGTCCCTGTTAGCCTTTCCTCTCACCATTTCTTGCAGCTTTTGTCCTGAGGCGTATGCTACGCGCACGCCTGCGTCAGCCAACATTTTTGTTATTGCTTCCGCTCCTTTTGCGTACGGAACAACTAAGTATTCCCCACTTGTTTCTTCTTTTTCTTCACTTTTTCTTTCATATATCATTTTAGCCTTGTTTTTTAATTTCTTTATAACACCCAAGGGATACAGAAGTTTACGGAATGTCTCTTATGTAGATTATCTCGTCATCAAGGAACTCGTTATCACAGAATCTAAGCGCCCTTAGGAAGAAACCGATTACCACTCCTGTTTCTGTTTTCTCGCTGTGTGCAGATAGGTAGTGAATAAAATCGTCTTTGTTAGTGGGCTTCCTATGTACTGAGAACTTTGCACTGCTATGATTTCAGTGTATCACTGTGTCGAGAAACGGCATTTTATTGTCCACTTCTAGTTCTACTGTGAATTGTATGAACGTGTTTACTCCGTTTAGTCTTCTTAGCTTGTTTTCAACATTTACACTTTTTGGTATCACCACTAGAACATCGTCCACATAACAGAACCACTTAGAATTTCTTCAGACGTCCAGCGAGATGAGTCACCTCAAGGGGGCATATATACAGCCTGTCCTGAATTGTCTGTCACTCTCTGAAGAAGACCTTGCGGTCAAAACGTTAGAGAAAAAAAAGTGTTCCTGATCCAGCCTGGGTTTCCTTACCACCTTTACACTCATTTGTCCTACCTCTACACTATATATATATATATATATATATATATATATATATATATAATATATATATATATATATATATATATATATATATATATATATATATATATATATATATATATATATATATATATATAAAAAATCACATTTACTTTACTGAATATAAGACCTAAGACTACACTTTTTTGACCTTTCATCTTAATGTTTCTTAAATTATTTTTCAGGGCAAAACTACCAACATTTGGAGCTCAAACATTAGGTATGTCATATTCAGCGAGCATATTTCAGTTATGACTATATATAAGTTTTATTTATTATTATCTTTGTTTTATTATTCTTTATTGCTTTGGCATCATAATTAGTAGAATAATGATCTTAGAAGTTCCACAGGATGTATTTTCCCTAGAGATTAATGAAATGTGCTAATGTAAGAAAGGTGTTTATGGGACATCTTTTCATCTCTAGATCTGAGCAATTTCAAGCTTTTACAAATGGGTAGTTGTAGTCTAAGAAGATATTGAAAATTGTTTTGCTATCAAACATCTTCCCAGGACAAAGTAACAATACCGTCACACCACAGATGATGATGTTTGTCCCTACTAATCTTTCGTCCCCTTCATACAAGGAGTGGTGTTGAGGAAGGCTATTCCACAAAGTAATTTGCAAGTATTTACAATTTATCAGGTGATATATATAAAAAACACCATTGTTAAGTACTAAGTAGAAGTAATTATTCTAAAAAAATTACACAAATAGCAGTGATGTGGAGCAATATGTAAAAAAAATTGCCCCTTATTCAGTTTACATTTTAAAATGAAAGTTTACAGTGTGATTTTTTTCCTCTCTCTTGTGATAAAACATTAATATGGCTCTGTAATTAAAGGAGTTTGAATTAGAATAGATAAAATGAAGAATTACCAGGTAAGAATGGCTAAATTTTCCTTGCCGATTGCTGCTCCTGCACTAATCCAACTGGTCACCATCAGACTTGTTTACATGAAACGCCATGCATTTGTGTCGCTCAATGTTCATTTTTACTGCGATCGCGCTGGGATGGGAACAGTTCACGTTCATTTTAAGTCCTGTCATACCAAATGCTTCAGCAATCAGAGAGAGAGAGGGTAGCACAGAATCTGAAAGTAATAACTTGGCATCAAGAATGCAGTGAGCTCAACCACTTGATTGATCTTCAACATTTTCTGTTTAAGAGTCTGTGAATGTACCAACATAATCTTAGTTTGCTGAATTTTTAAAAAGTAATCAGCCTCTAAATAGTAAAGCCTGAGCTAGTTCCTTTCAAAGTAGTAACCTAGCCCCACCAAAAAGTAGTCTAGCTCTGCTATATCAGTAATTTAGCTTGCCTAGCTTTCTGAATGGGTCAGAGCAAATGCAGTCATAACAACCATGCAGCCTTTAGCTCATATTTTTTTCTTTACAGGGAATCTCATATCTGTATCTTACTTTTATTGAGTGTCGAGCATGGTTTGAGGTTCTTTGAATTTATTCTTGAGGAAAGAAAACCAAGTAGATGGTTTGTTTAGGAGATATCAGTTGGTATATTTACCAATCTTAACTGTTTTCTATTAATGGCATGACAGTTATTATTATAAGTTCAAAATTAACATAGATCAAGGGGTTTCCACTTTCTAAAGAAATTATGTAACCTTTAAGGAAAAAAAACTAAAGAAGCAACGTCTTAAATCTAATGTGCATGCAGATGCCACACAGCAGCAGCAACTCCAGCTTCAGCAGCAGGGCATGATGGGCCAGCCAGACCCCTTCCTGGCCCTGCACCTTGCCATCTGTACTCCCTCCTACTTTAATAATGAAAATGATGAAGTTTTGCGCAAGTGGAATCAACTGCAGGCTTTTGGGGGAGCTGGAAAAGGTATGGAAATGTCTAGGAGTGATTTTTGTATTCCATTTACTGTTCCATGTAAAAGTGATCCTGAAGCATGTATATTTCACTCACATGAACATAATTATGTGATCCAGGTTTTAGAAATATTCAGAAGCTCGTTGTCACACCATAGTGGGGAAAGCGGGAAATTGATCATCACATGAAATAATTATTCATTAAAGTCCTTGAGGGTTCCTTACTAAAGGAAGACTGGTTAGAGACTGAATTTCACAAAGTGATTGCAAGCTTTCTATGTTTCAGGTTACTATGCACCTAACATGCCCCCAGTGGAGTTCACCCCTGAGAACCCCTACTGTAGGTTCAAGGTGGTGTGTTATGCCAGGATCCCCAGCTATCATAATGAAGATGGCATTGTTCAAATTGTTTTAGCAAAGCCTTTGAGTGAGATTGAGTAAGTAGTCTTTATGTTGTATTGATTTGTACTACTATGGGTTTCAGAGACCATGTTATATATATATATATATATATATATATATATATATATATATATATATATATATATATATATATATATATATATATATATATATATATATGGTATATATATATATATATATTTTTTTTTTTTTTTTTTTTTTTAACGTAATATCTGATGCGGATGTTAATTTCTTGGCTAAGCATGTTTCAGACCTTGCCTTATTTTTCTCATTATGCCTATAGGCCAAGATTAGGCCTACAGATCATTCAACGGTAGGTGTCACAGAAGTACCCCGTTTTTTCAAGTCTTATTTGGAGGAAAAAGGGTGTCTTCGACAACAGCAAATACAGATTACTGTAGCTCTCCACTCGCTGAATCAGCCTGTCAGCCCACCCATATATTGATGACGGATGCCGTGCCTCCCAGCGCATGCACATTGCGCCATCTCAACAAAATGTTTGCCTGCCTCGCAACAGGAAACACTACATCTGCTGGATTTTTTCCTTTAATGCCTCTGATAAGTGCATGAAATATTCACATCTTGGTAATAAATCATACTGATAAAAATAGGGCAAGGTCTAAAACATGCTTTGCCAAATTATCATCCTTATCCGACACTTTGCTAAAAAGTTATTCCCAAACAAGAGATATAACACAGCCTCTGAAACCCATAGTAGTTGAATAGTAGTGAAGTGATTTTGTGCACAGTATAAACTATTTAAAACTTTTTTAATTCTAATGCTAATTAAAAGATTTAGATTTCATATTCTCATGATAGATCATAGTTGACTGCAAATAATATATATTTTTTAGACTTTTGCTTATATATAACACCTTCGTGTCCCTACAGACCCCACAAACAACAAATTGTAACTACTTTGAATAGTATATTTGGTGGTGCTGAAGTGGTTGTAAGTGAAATGTTCGCTGCTGAACTTCCTGACAGGACAAATGTGAGATTATATGTACAGCAGACCCTTTCAAATGGTTAGTCATTGCATTGCTTTTGTTTTCTCATTTTTATCATGTGTTACAGACTGACAGTCCATTTAATTGGGGAATTTTCCCTTCTCAAACTATTTTCATGTCTCATAAGTTTGTGGCCTTTATCTTGCTCAGCCCTCAAAGTTTGATGACCGTGATAAATGATGGTATTTCATATACTTGAAAGAAATGTGGAATAATTGTGTTGACTTTTCTCAGGAGAAAAGGAGAGGGCAACAGCCATGGACGTGTCACGACATATGTCCCAGCCAGCATATTCTCAAACTCTTAAGGTATGAAAGTAAATTTATCAGTGATGGATATTGATATATACTACATGGTTTTAGTGTTTTGGGAGTTAAAAGATGCTAAATTTTGCAGGGTGGCACCTTACCCTACTTCTATCCTCAGTTACTTATCCACAGCATCCCCTTGGCTACACTTTCTCATATCTCAGCATTTCTGCTGTTATACCATTAATACTATGGGCCTCTCCAAATTATGATCATTATATTACCTCCCCTATTTCACTCCTCTGTCTCCTCGTGAATTTGGAAGTTAAGTTAGAAAAGATTTTTTTTATTCACCAATTTTTATTTTCTGTATTTATTACATTATTATTTTAATCTATTATCATAGTCACTATCATATTTTACTTGCAGAACTTGTGTATACAAGAAGTCCTTCCACTGGTGAATCTGTCAGAGGCTCAGTTGAAGGAATATCTGGACACTCCACAGAGAGGTAATATGATTTTCTTCTTCACTTGAATTAATAAATTTTAATAAATCATAAGTAATAGATGATTCCATGTCTTGACCTTCAATGCAGATAATGTGTATGATGGCTTGCATGCTAGCCAAGAAATATATCTGACATTTACCCACTCATCTGTTGTCTGTTAATTTTGCAGAAAATCTTTTAGTATTCTTTCAATTCATGATTATGGGTATGGTTAAGAATTAATATTTAGCATCATGTTTAATTTGTGGTGAAAGAGATTGTGATTTTGGTACTTTGCTATCGAATAAGTGTATGTCATAGAGTGAAATGAAAAAAATAAGTGTCTATTCCTTTTGTTCCTAGGTATTGATCCAGCATTGTGGGAGCAAGGCAAGCGAGAGAACCCAGACCCTCAAAAGTTTTTCCCAGTTGTGAAAGTTGGTTTTCAGGAACTCCAGAAACAGTTTAAGTGAGTTAGGTTCATTATTCTTAACTTTCCATTTTGTTTGCCAAATATGCTTATCAATATTTTAATATCTTAAATATATTTGAATATGTTTCACTGAAAAGTAAGTTATGATTAGCACCAGATGTAAAACATATATATAGTGTAAGTAATATTCACAGAGTATCACCTCAGTCATCATCATCATCATTTCATTTAACGTCCGTTTTCACTCTTCCTGAGCAGTTGGACGCTTTATGGCTCTTCTCCATTTTACTCTTCATCCAATCCCATCAGTACCAAGTCTTCCTGTATACACCTCCACATATTCCAAGGTCTACCAACTGCTCTCCTTCCTTCTACCTCTAATCTCTCCATAACTCCCAGCACTGTATCCTCCCCTGCTCTATTTACATGTCCAAACCATCACCTCAGTCATACTTTACAACACAACAGGCATCAAGAAGAGCATGCAGAGAAACTCCAGGCCAACATGAACAACATCATGGAGGAAATCACACAACTGCGGCACAAACAGACCATGATGAAGGCTGCCATACAGGATGCCAAGTGGAAACAGGCCAACCTGACACGTAGAGTTCTCAAGGTGGGGATCCATGAAAAGAATGACTACCATATTTCGTGGTGTATAGTGCACACCTTTTTCACATAAAAAATGCCTGAGAGTTTAGCCTTGCACGTTATACGCCGAATGTACAAATTTTTAGTGATTTTTTTCTTCTTTGGGGCATTGTTAAGGGTCTGTTTTTCGTCTTATCCAATAACAACTGCAAACTTACCTTTATTATTGTTTATGATCCTTCATAGTCCATAGCTGTCTTATAATATGTTACCATAGAATACAGGGCGATCAAATAACTACTATACAAAAATTAAATCGGTGGAGGATCGCTGTTACCCCGTTTTTCCGTCAGGCGCCATTTGTATGATCTTGATCTTGATGTCACAGGTGGCTTAAGATTGTATGACTAAGGAGCAGTACAAGCTACATAAAAAATCATATTGGAAAAAAATATCCATGTGTTCATTATTAATTATTAATATTAGCGAGAATAATGGGGTAAATATGATATCAGAAACTGTACTGCATGAGTCTTGTACGAGGAGTTATTTCACGCAATACCTGCCCGGCCGCCATTTGCTTTGTTTGAAAACCACACAATCACACCCACACAACAAACAGCTGCATGCCACGTGTCACCAGAACCGCGTGAATTGTGTCTTGCCTAGTTGTTTGTCATAACCTATGAGTGATGGTGGGAATAATATGCTTATTATGATATCAGAAGCTTTGCATCATCAGTATGTATGGGGATGTATTTCTCGCAACACCAGCCCAGCTGCCATTTTCATTGCTTTACTCAAGGACACTTGTCAATTCAAGCAGTACAGATATTACGCCAAAAATATATAAATTTCGGGAAACTGTACATCGTCAATGTTCTTTAACCCTTACATATTTCTGAGCATTTTAAGAACTTTTTTTTTTTTTTTTCCAAAATTGTTGTCTTAAAGTTTGGGGTGCGCATTATACGTCACGAAATACTGTAAATTATGATTATGTTTTCTTTGTTTTCCTTACTACTCTGGTTTCTTTTTATTGCTTAGCTGGTGTCAGCACAAGAAGTGGAGAGGAAGAGAGGTGTTCCATTAGACCAGACGGAGGAACAGATTCGCATGAGGCTGGAGGACCTGTACATGCAGCTAATGCAGCCCACACAGTACCGAGTGAGTTATGCAAAAGATCTGTTTTCTTTGCTTGCTCTTTAACATTAAACTGCATCATTTTGCTTTTCATTAAGTATTGTTCAATTTATTTTTATTGTCTTAGCCATATGGTCATTTTTTTGCAGTGAAAATAAAATCATTGGTAATAATAATAATGGTTATGGTAATATTTAGATAAGTTTATCTTCGCGTGATGAGAAAATCTGCATCTTAAAAAAAAATATATATGAAAAAGTTTGGTTTATGCATTACAAATCTCCTTTCTGTCTAGGGTTGCCTCAATGAGTTAATGGCTCAGATGTGTGTCAAGCCTGCCAGTTCTCAAGGTGGCCCGCGCTATGGTCTGGTGGGTGACATGGAGCGAGTTGTGTCCCAGTACATGGCGTGGCAGCATGATGCTCTACAAGCAGTGGTTGGGGTGCTCAAGGAGGACCTGGTGGTAGTGGACAGCATGGTAGAGGAAATCCAGCGTAAATCTTAAGCCCCATACCAGTAGGTTAGTTTTTGTTTCAATAGTTTCATAGAAAACTATCCTATTTCTTTTATGGGAAATAGTGGCGTAAGGATGTCAGTGGCAAATTTGATGAGGAATTGCAGTTTAGCCTCAGATTACCTTAGAGTTTGAGAGGGAAATGAGACAGTATAGTTGGGTTCAAAACCTCAATTCCATGACCATTCTCAGACTAGTAAGGCTTCATGATTGATTGAACTTGGTTGACCTTTTATATGAAAAAATTACCCTCATGTCCCTCTTGATTTCTTGAGATTCAGTTCCCGTAGCTAAGAATATCATGCATAATACATGTAAAGTTATGCTTCATGTGCTTTTATTTTATTAATCTATGAAACATGGATTAGACTACATAACCAAAACACTCAAAATGCAAGCATCTGTAATTCACATACTACACTATTTTACACACTGAAAATATGTCTTCTGAATATGGTGCTCCTCCTTCCAGTGCTGGTTATCTGGATGATAAGGTCTATCAGCACTTAGAATTCATTGGATAGCAATTTTAATTTTAAGCAATAGATGATTCAGCATTCAGTAACTAACATCAAATATCCAAATTTTTCTTATGATTCTTAAACTCCAGAAGAATCACAGTTTTCCAGAAGACAGGTAACAGCTTTCTCTTTATATTTGGCTTGACTGTAAACCATAACTCATATTTGATAAAAAGAATAAATACTTTTATCTTTATTAAGCTAAACTTAAAGCCTCATATCCATTCCAATGAAAACTGAAGATACCGCTTGGTATCAAGCGCCGTATATCCCTTCCCCGATTTCTGGACGTGTCCAGAACCATGATGCAGTCCGATTTAGCCGATATCCGAAATATGGAGGTCTGATTACTGTATGAAATGTTCATGAACTCCTTTTTATCATGTATTACTCATCGTTTTAAATCCATCTGACCATTGTTCCTCCAGCCACCCCGCACCCTCACGTGAACAAAATACTTTTTTTCTTCAATGACTTACCATTCAGTGTTATCATCACATGTCAAGACCAACTTGGTGTATTATGATTAACCCAATCTCCTTACTTCTCATTTCATCCCGTCACAACACCGAAACATAATTATTCCCCTAATATTTGGTCTTAATTTGTTCCAATTAAGGTTCTGATGAAGCTGTGTGGCAGATGAAGGTGAAAAATAGGAGTAATTAAAATGACAAATAGTAGTCTACTTTACTTATAGCACTGAATTACAGTTTTCATTTCTTCCATTTCATCAGTACAAAACAAGAATTTCTATATAAGAACTAGGACAGGTATTTGCTTATAAAAAATAACTGTTAGGTGGCATCATAATCTCAACTACTTGAGTTATCAACAGACATTCGGTCCATGGAGCCACTAATGTAAGATCTAAGCTACAGGTCTGACATTGTCCCTAACTTGTTGCAGCTCATTTTGAAAATAACAGAAAATAAATAAATATTTTAAAAGATCTTATAAATCCATGCCAGTGAGCTAGATATACTGGTTGTGAAATATTACTTTTTTTAGGATATGTTTGGGTAAATGTTGTTTAGAACTTGGGTAAACCAGCTATCAATGAAAGTAATATTGTGCCCCGAATCTGACTGACAGAGGAGGGATTAGGAATGGGAGCATTGTAGTTGTTTGGAAGTGAAAATGCTGAACCCACAAGAAAATGATTCATCCTTAGAGCTAAGAAGTTAACAGCCCTGACTGTCGATGCCACAGGACTCCACTAGGACCTTGGATAAACAACCCAATGCATCTGGGATTACATTACATTCTATTAATGTGTGATGCTCCATCTGCATCAAGTCTAACAACTGATTCCTTTGAAAAATATGAGTTGCAAGGGCATACGTGCAGCTGGACTAAGTATAAATTACCCAGATGGAAAGATCCCATAGATCTAGTCAAGGGTTGAACGTCTTGGCTAGATTCATGATGCACAAGGCCCCACTGTTGCCCCTTGACCCAGTCAGTGCCTAGGCACTAATGGGCTACTCGCGGATACCTGTCCCATAGTTGGCCCCACCAGCCTTGATAAGCTCCTGCCTGAAGGCATCCTGGTCCAACTCTGATAAACTCTCCAATGTCAGCTCGACTGCAAAGTTCTGCAAGAGACGGAACAACTGTAAGTAAGATGGGTAGAAAAGATTTGGAGTCTTGACTCTTTCCTTTTAGAGCATAAGAAAAGGGCAAACAATGAAAGACAGCATAGCAGTGAAGGTGAGGAGAAATATACTTTGGGAAAGTAAAGGGCAATGAATCAGTGGATTTTTCATTTGAACAGATTTTTATGTGAAATGCTGAACAGTTTAAGAAAGAACAATTCACTTGGGAATCAGTCAGCACAAAAAACAGAACTTACAGCTAAGATCTCCTTGACAAGTGCCTTGTCTGTGGACATCTTTGCTTTCTTGATGGGAGAAACACCCAGCCCAACCCACGTCACCAGGAGGAACTTTGACCGCTTGCTCATCTCATCCCCAGTCTGTTGCAAGAGGACATACGTTAAGAGTTTACTACCATTCAGGACCACATTGTACAAGGAGTATAAAAAAAAGTAAGAAACTGTTAGCAAAGAACATTACTAACATTTGCTCATTTCCTCACTCACTCTTGATTCCATCCCTGGGGGATCCTCTGCACAAGTCATGTACAGCTGCGGACAGCACTCAGCCCAACAAGCTCTCTGCCCAACCATGTATGACATGAGACAACTATCCACTGATCAGATAGCTTGGAGTGGAGTTTCCTCAGGGCTTGATTAGCAAGTCCTACGTAATATGCATGGAGATGACCCTCAATATCCTCCATTAAACTCTTGACACAGTACTCCTTGTCTCTCCTCAGGAGATCTCTAGTCCTTTGTGACATGGAGCCCTCTATTGTTCCTGATTCCCAACAAGCATAGCTGTACAACTTCTCAATATTTTCAACTGTCTCATAAGGCAAACCTCAGGTGATCTTCATTGCACTCCTTTGTAGCTTAGAGAGTTTTACATTTGAATGTATTCCACAGTTCTTCAATATCCTCAAGGATGTTAAGCACATTGAACAGATCTGAGCAAACAACAAATGCAAAACTGGGTCTAGAATTCAATGGGATCCTTGACCATGGCTTCTTCCATATTGACTCAGGCAGGGATTATAGTCATACGGGAAGGGGTTACAGACCCCACTCCAACCAATCTAGATCAGAGATTGGGCTGACTGTTAGTTGTGGGCAGCCAGAACCCGAGAGGTTAGAATCACTAGAAACAAATTTGTCTTCATGACCCATTGGAACCTTAGATAAATTCAATAGTGGATAAACCAATTGAAATGCACTTGCAAATAAGATAATCAAGTTCAGTGTACTGATACAAAAGGCATTAGAAAACTAAACTTCCATGCAGACATACTGCCCTAGAAATCTTATGAAGAGAATATGAAATTAACTAAAGTAAAGGTAAAGTTGCTTAAGTATGTTAAATGAATAAGCGAATTTCCAGTAAATAAGTATAACAAAATAAATCAGAAACAGTGCCCTGAGCAGTCAGTGTCCCATTACCTGCAGACGGATGTAGGCGAATGCTCGCTCATCCTCACCGAACTGTGCCTTGAAGTCATCAAAGGACTCGCCCTTGGCTGCCACCATCACCTGGCTGCCCTCGTACTTGAAGACCGCCCTGCAAGACACCGCCACCATAAGTATCGAGTTAGTGAAGAGTGAATGGGAAGGAAAATAAATTCTAACCCAAGAGGAGGAAGATGGGTGGATGATGGATCAGCTTTGATCAGTTAATTTCAAATGGTTCCTGATGTAATTTTACCTTTGTTTCACATAAACTTCAATTCAAACGAAAAGTTGCGTGGTTAATGTAACACTTTTACCAGATTAAGGCAACGACAGTGGGGTGGGGGTGGGGAGGTAGGTAGGTGACGTGTCCCCCACCAACATGACCATTTTAGTATGATGCAGGCTGTCAGTCACTCTCTCTCTTAAAAGTGATGTCAACCCTTTGTAGGTAAAGCTTCCTCGGTAACCTTATTTATTGTCTAGTCACTCTAGTGATTAAGATTATGAGGCTGATCCCCTTTCATATTGGCCCAGGTGGGGGGGGGGGGGCATCAAACTCCAAACTTTAAGACTTAATGGCTCCTGGATCAGAGTGCTGCGCCATGAATTGGGTTTAGGAGCGGCAAAAGGCCAATAGGTATCGTTCATCGTCAACAGGACTTTCGTAAACGTCCGTAGCTTACACCAAAATCAGGGTAGGCTTGGATCTCCGCTCTGGCTCAGTGACTCAAGTGTGTGTGTGTGTGTGTTTGTCAGGGGAGTGTGAGTGGGTGAGTCAGAGGGCGGGGTGGCTGTCTGCTCCCTTCTCCCCCACTTCCCTTCTCTCTCCACCCTCAGTATCCCTCCTCCTCCTCCTCCTCCTACTGCCCCCCTCCCCGTGTGACGTCACCCTCTCTGCCCCACTAATGTACTGCTCGACCTTATTTATTGATCCTGTTCGGTTGTCCTTCATTCAGACGCCAGAAAACTGCTCATTGGCTCCCATAAAAACGCAAACTTCTTTTTTTTCAATCAATTTTCGCGATGAAGGAAACAAGCCACATAAAACACTGAAGAAGAGGAAGAAAAGAGAGGGTTAAGATGTTTAGTAAGAGCCCTCGCATGGATTTAATTATATAAGAGCTCCAACACGTTGTCTTTTTTGGTTAATTTATTTGTTGCGCTGTGGACGTTATAGTTGCGTTCCAGTTTGCGTAATATTGTTTGTTTGTTTGTTTGGTTTGCTCTCGTCACCTTTCCTTATTTCTCTCCGTAAGTCAGAAGGTATAATAGGCAATGAGCGGAGAGTGAAGGAAAACTGACGGAAAATGAATGGAAGTGTGATTTTAGAGCAGAGAGAGAGAGAGAGAGAGAGAGAGAGAGAGCATTAGAAAAAAGACGGAAAAGTAGACCGGATACAGATAGACCAACAAGAGCAACGACCAACCTAAGTGTCCTGTCTGTGTATCTATCATTTACTCATTTGTCTGGCTATCTGCGTTTGTGTGCCTGTCTGTCATTAAGTTTACACGTCTCCAAATCCGTACCTATTCGCTGGACTCCTCTCTATAAGTATCTCTTTTTATATACCTCTTCGGCCACCATTCCATCTCTTGAGCCATATTCTTAAACATTTCGACGCCCAAGTAGGCCACGCACATATGACAAGGCTTTCGTATAGGAGTTTTGAGCATTTCCAAGGGTAGATTTATAACCCTGGTAGTAGTTTGACCCTTCTTCTGTACCATAAACCTACAACCCACGCTCATTAGAACCCGACTGATCTCCTTTTCGGCCTGAGGAAGTAGTTGGTGTGAGAGGAGGAAGCGTTTGATATTACCGACCTTTGCCTTTTCGGTTGGGTCTGTCAGTCATACGTATACGAGACTCACCAGTTAATGTCGGACTTGTCATCGCGGACTTCGCTGTAGGCATCACGAAGTCCATCTCGGTCGATCTGCGTCATGGACATCACCTGAAAATAATAATAATAATGCTAAAAACAATAATGACGTTAGTAAAGCTATATAATAATGGTAAAGACAATCCACGTGAACACACACACACACACACACACACATTGTCTACTAGTTTGTTGACCCGAAGACTTGGATGTATTAATGTTTCATAACGAACGTAGGACCTTATAAGGAGAGAGAGAGAGAGAGAGAGAGAGAGAGCAAGCGTGATGGCACTTAAGGGGGGGGGTCTTACATCTGCCGTAGCTACACACTTCATCTCCACACACCTCCCTCGATCACGCTCTCTCTCTCTCTCTCTCTCTCTCTCTCTCTCTCTCTCTCTCTCAAATGTATGATAATAATAAGTGAAATTGATAGAACATAATAAGAAATAAAAGGTAAGTAAATAATCACAAACTTCCATCATTCAGAACTAAAATATCACGCGCGCTGCTTATGGTATCTATTAATTCCGTATGGCGTTCTGTACCTTAGAGAGCTGTATCTGTTGCCTTACCATGAAGAGAACGTATTGAAATTAACTTCCCTGGAAATGCTATAACAAATGATTCTTGTTTTCGACGCGTGTTGTTTTATGAGCCAGTTCAACAAAGCGAAGAAATTATTGTTGAGTTGTGGCTTGTAATATATAAACTGTAAGGGTTATTTTTCTGGAGTTCAGTTTCAGAGCTTCTTAGATAATGATACTGTGTCAAAGTACACCTCCGCATGCTACTTAACTTCATACAAAAATATAAATAATTGCTCCAGGCATTATATTTATATCATGGCCATATGTGGGACTGCTTGCCGGCTTGTCGCTTCAGAAAACTCGTGTATCTGCATTAGTTTCTTTCAGTAACCTCCTTTAGTTCCGTTTTACCGTTTTCTCACGCAACTTCCTCTATTCACCAGCATCCTTGTATGTGCTTTTCTCTCTCTCCATTCCTTTATTCCACCCTATTGTTAGTCCTTCCTTCCTTTTCTTAATGTCTACGTTTGCCTTCCTTTACCTTTTTTCTCACGCAACTTCCTCTATTCACCAGCATCCTTGTATGTGCTTTTCTCTCTCTCCATTCCTTTATTCCACCCTTCTGTTAGTCCTTCCTTCCTTTTCTTAATGTTCACGTATTCGCCTTCCTTTACCCTTTTCCTCACACAACTTCCTCTATTCACCAGTATCCTTGTATGTGCTTTTCTCTCTCTTCATTCATTTGTTCCACCCCTCTGTTAGTCCTTCCTTCCTTTTCTTAAATGTCCACGTAAACGCCTTTCTTTCCCTTCTTCGGTAGGCTCTCTTATCTCCCCCCCTCACTCCGCCTTATTACTTCTTCCTTCCTTCCTTCCTTTGCGATCGATCCCCCCTCCCATCACTCGCTAATCTCAATCTGCTTGACTTCCATTTGTCTATTCCTTCTCCTTCTTCCTCCTCCTCCTTTCCTCCGCTTTATTCACCTGCTTCTCGTTTGCCTACCAGCCTGCCAGCCCCGACCCCGCCCATCTGTCGCTTCGTTCCTCGCCGCACAGCTTAGAAGTCGAGTTCTTTTGCACGACCCACATTTCCTAACCCGATTTCAGGAACATCACCGGGAAAGTTCAGTGGCGTTCACAACACTTGCACGAACACCGGCAGAACACTTGAGATATTAAAACCGGTTCTTAATTCCCTGCGTTGCACTTTTTCCTTCTTTTTATGAAACGAACGAACAATCTAACTTGAGCTTTTCATTGGCGTATTGCTTCATAATTTTCTCTTTTCTTTTAAGTATTCGCAAAAATCATATTGCGGGAATAACGATCACGCGAAAGCCCTCATTCGAAAAGCGATATCAGTTACCGGCAGATAAATGTCACTAAGTACACAGCACCGTAAGACACTCAGCAGCAATCACGTATACTCACACGGGTTCAATGGCATCTGCGTTAACTGATTAAAAGCTAAGTAACTGTCTAGATCTTACTGCGGAATCACTGCTTGCTGCGGGACGTTCACAAGCTACTGGTGGTGATGGTGAAGATGGTGGTGATGGAGGGAGCGACAGGGAGCCAGAGTGTGCCGGGACAGCCTACACACCAGTGGGTCTGTGCTCTACCTGACGTCTGGCGGTGACATCCTCACTTCTGATAAACACTTCTCGTCTCTCGCTGACACACCCTGATTATACCCCCCACCCCGGCGTGCCCCCCCTCCTCCTCCTCCTTTTACTCTTCCCCACTCACTCCCCTGTTCATCCTCTCCCCTCCCTTTGCCACTCATTCCCCTGTAACTCCTCCTTTCTCCTCTCTGTCTTGCCCTAACCACTCCTCATCTCTGCTCCCTTCCCCACTCACTCCCCTGTTCATCCTCTACCCTCCCTTTGCCTCTCATCCCCGTGTAACTCCTTTTCTCCTCTCTGTCTTAGTCTGACCACTCCTCTTCGCTCCCTTCTCTAGTCACTCCCCTGAAACTCCCTCCTGTCCTCCACCTTCCCCCTATTGCTGCTCTTCTCCCTTCACCTTTCCCCCTTCCCTATTATTATCTGCTCTATACTCCCTTCTACACTCCCCCTTTTCCATTCCTCTCTACTACACCCACTCCTATTTAACTTCTATCAGCTCCCTTCACTCATCACCCTCTGCCTACTCCTCTCATCTCCCTTCTCCCTTCCTTCCACTGTTACTCCTCTCCATGTTCCACTCACCCCGTCAAACTTGTCTCTTCTCCACTTTCCCTTCACCCCGAACAAGTCCTTCCTACTTGTTCATCCACTCCCCCTCTCCCTCTCTCTGTTCGTTTCTCTTCCCGCTTCCCTGCTACTTCTTTTTCTTCAGTCTCCCCTCTCAACGCCCAGAGCCTATTGCCCCCAAGGATTCCCCCCGTTCCTTCCCCCTCCATCCCCTCCATCATCACTGCCAAAGAGTCACATTTAAAATTTGTACAAACTTTACCAAACTAACGAACCTTTTTAATGGCTTAGACACGTATTTACTCCCTTCATTAGCAGTCGTAATTAGTCCACTGCCGGGTATTGACACTTAATTTCCAACGTTTTCCATTTCGCTGTCTGATGTTGATATACGTTACTTCATTCTGCTCCGGCTAAGGTTTTCATGTTATCTCGCTACCTGTGTTCTACGTCTGCTCTAACTGATACAAATAAAGGGGTTTTCTTTGATCTGGAAATTATTGCACCTAGTCCCCTTACGTTGATGTTATTTTTGTCAAGTATTCTCAGTGACAGTGAGATATGTAGATGTAAATTATCTTATCTCCCGCCTTCATCCACCCGTTGCCATCACCCAACACACAGAGAGAGAGAGAGAGAGAGAGAGAGAGAGAGAGAGTGCGGATGTCCCTCCCATCGTTTCCGGTTAGGACATAATAACCCTCACGCTTCGCTTTAGTGGACGCTACCTAGAATATATAAAAAAAAAAAAAACAGGCAGAGAAACAAAAACGAAGATTCTCTCTCTCTCTCTCTCTCTCTCTCTCTCTCTCTCTCTCTCTCTCTCTCTCTCTCGACTGGTAAGAAAGATAACGCAGGCAGCATCATTTATACAAGGTTAGCAAGAGGGAAAGGGAGAGATGGGGGACAGAGAATCAGGGACAAGCAGGCGGAGAGTGAAAGTGAACGATTATGTGTAGAAAAAAGGGTCGAAGGGGCGGGCTTTGTTCACGGCACGGGATGTGGAACGAAGGAAAAAAAGGAAAAAGGAAAAGAGTGTATTTTTTTGTGGTCACCCTCTGTCAGGCAATGGTGAACGTATGACTGACTTTGAACTGGACTGGCAGATGATTTTATGTGAAAGTTAATCATTGGACAGGAAGGCGATGTTTATGTGTAGCTGAAAGACAGACAGAGATTAGTATGATAACGGCTATCGGAAACGTCAGGGAGAAAAAAAAAAGATGTGTGAGCGATAACTGGGATGTGGTAAACGACCGCACACACACACACACACACACACACGAAAGTCTGAGAGAATATCAGAATCAATTTTCCGATACTAATAAGCTTTCCCGACGTCAACTAATGATATTTTGTGCTTGCGGGAACAGAAGCTGGGAAGAGTGTAATTAATGTCCGCCATAGCACTCAGAAATGGTGTCAACATCGCTTTTTTCTATTAATTAAAATTGTCTTCATTTTCCTTTTTTCTGTCTTTCTTTTCCTTCCTAATTTCTTCTTATTCTTCGTCTTTGTCTTCTTTATGTCTTTCTTGTACTTTGCATCATAGCTTTCCTCTTTTCCTCTTATTCTTCGTCCTCTTCTTCCAGTTATTTTTTTTTTTCCGTATTTGTAGTCTTCGTCCTGTTTCCTGTTGCCCCATTCATCTGTTCTTACGTCTCATCATCATCGTTGTTTTTCATGTCTTCCTTTTCCTTCTTTTCCTCTTGATATTCGTCCTCGTCCTCTTCCTGTCATTTTTTTTGCCGTCCTCGTAGTCTTCGTCCTGTTGCGCTATACATCTTTTCTTCCGTCCAAGCAAACGAGCACAGTGGAACCCTCGTATTCATTTCCGTTTGTATAAAATGTTATGTATTTTTTCTCGCTATTTTTTTTTTCTTTTTTTTTTATTTATTTATTTATTTATTTATTTTTTTTTTTTTTTTTTGGTTCGTTGAATGTAAAACTTGGCTGTGAAAATCATGTTATCAGATGATTTTGATTGATACATTTTTTTAAACCGCTTCTTATCTGTAATTTCAACGCCGGGGATTTCTGTTGTAAGATCTTAATCAACTAATAATGATTTTTTAATTATCTCTGCTTTTTTATAACTTCTCAGTGTTACCAAACTTCTCACGCCCACCTTTTCCAGCACACAATGTATATAATGTTCAGGAATCCCTTCTCTCTCTCGCTTCATTTATGCCGCTCCTCTTTCTTTCCTCCCTCTAATTGACTGTCATCTCTAATTAACTGTACTTTCGCTTCCCAGTAATTAACGACACACTTTAGATAATCAAAAATTCTCTCTAACTGCACGAGGACCGCAACCGTGTGTGTGTGTGTGTGTGTGTGTGTGTGTGTGTGTGTGTGTGTGTGTGTGTGTGTGTGTGTGTGTGTGTGCTCTAACCTGAAGGGAGAGAAGACAGTTGTGCCGAGGCTGAAGACTTCTAGGTTAGTGAGTGAACAGGCGACGTGTGTGTGTGTGTGTGTGTGTGTGTAGTATGCAGGTGTGTGAAGTAAACTCTTAATCACCCACGGCAACAAGTGTTTCGTGTGTGTGTGTGTGTGTGTGTGTGTGTGTGTGCAGGTGTGTCATGCAACAGGTGTGAGGGGCCGGCACATAAACCGTCACCACCACCACCACCACCACCACCATTACAGTCACCGTCTTCTCTAAAAAACACCTCTTCCAGCAACACTCACACTTCCTCATCTCTCTTCTTCCCTCACTTCCTCATCTTCCCTCTCCACCACAGCTCACCCCCATCATTACCTCGGACAACACCGCTGCCACCACCACCACCTTGCCTCTTTAACGCACCGCAACACAACAGCCTCACGACCACCAAAGGCAATACCACCACCAGACGCAGGAAGCCACGCTCAGATTAAGTCACTGTACGAGCGAAGCGATTCACTGCTCTATCTTGCCCATTGTCCATTGTTGGCAGCCGGTGTGTGTCCATCTCGCAACACACACACACACACACACACACACACACACACACACACACGCGCGACCCTGGCCATGGCCCGTTCCACGCCTTGGCCACGATGGAGGGTCAGTGACCACGAGAGGAGGCATTAGTATTTTGGTGGAGGCAGTGAGGCGCCTCTCGTGTGAGTCTCATAATTTCACCACCTTCGCTTGGCTCCTCTTCCTCACCTGCCTCCCACGTAAAAACTTTCTGATAAACCTCTGTAACATCGTTCTGAATCAAGACAACAGGCGATGCAAGCTTGATAACACTAACTAATAATAAATATGCATGTAATCATCGTTGTTGTTTTTCTTTCTTTCGTTGCCTGTTCTCTGCCCTTGAGGTCTTATAGTTTAGTGCATTCGTCCTCCAGAGACAAAAAAAACTAGCAAGTATAGTAAGGATGGATATGCGATTTTTTGTTTGTTTGTTTTCCCGTTGAATTTATGTGGGGATTTTAACCCACAGTAAAACCTAGTGGATAATAGTAAATACGAACTCCTCTCCCCCCGTCCCCCACCTCTCGCTCTCTAGCTCTCTAGCTCTCGCTCTCTCGCTCTCTAGCTCTCTCGCTCTCTAGCTCTCTCTCTCTCTCTCTCTCTCTCTCTCTCTCTCTCTCTCTCTCTCTCTGACAATACATAATCCCTTCAAAATAGGTGTTTCGAAGATAACGCGATAGCATTCATTAGCATGATTTCGCAGTTCCTTTCTCTCCGCGCCGAGCCAGTCATGATTAGGAGTGACCCAGATCGCCTACGGGAGTGCATAAAGTAACTGTAAACTAACATAAACTGCAACTCCACTCCTTTATTTGCGTTATGCATTAGTAATCAAGGCCACGCATGCATCTCCACCTTCGTACGTAAACACACACACACACACACACACACAGTCACGAGTTTTGAGTGCTGTTAGCGGAATGCTTGTATGTTGTGGTGGTGGTAGCCCCTCCTCCTCCTCCTCCTCCTCCTCATCTTCCTCCTCATCTTCCTCCTCCTCCTCATCTTCCTCCTCCTCCTTCTTCTCCATGTTACGGCAGCTGCCCGGTTCCACCTAAACACATCCATCAGCAGCATATGCCGTGGTCGCTCTAAGGGCACCGTTCCTCCCCCCTTTCTCTCTCTCTCTCTCTCTCTCTCTCTCTCTCTCTCTCTCTCTCTCTCTCTCTCTCTCTCTCTCTCTCTCTCTCTCTCTCTCTCTCTCGAGTATTAAGACTGACACTCGCCACCCGCAGCTTCAAGTCTGGGCCCGAGGAGGTGTGTGTTGAGGGGTGGGTCTGCAGAATGTTGCGTGGGTGTGAATGTGACTTGTGTGGTAGTGTACCGCCTCCCTGCCTTGCCTTGGTCCATGCATAAACATTTATTCATGCGGGGGACGAACGTGAATACAGCTTTGATATGATAAATGATACTAATCTTGCTCCTTGCCCTTACCAACTCCTCTCCTCTTTTTATCATTTATCACTCTTACGCTGCATTCATCATAGTCTTTCTCATCCCACACACTCGAGCTCATTCTACCTCCTCCTCATCAGCCTTCCTCTTACTTCCGTATAACAAAATATATAAAACTGGTCTTGACCCTCACCCACCCCTTGTTTTACTCATAACTATTACTCATACATAATACATTCATCTTACTCATTTGACATTTTATCTACGTACGAAACAAAGCAATAATGTATTTTCACTCTTACCCACCGCATGCGTCGCTTATTACTCACACATACCTCACAGTCTTACTCATACCCCAAACCCAAGACTCATTCTATACCCTCCCCTGACCACCCCTTACCCAAACCCAAGAATACAGACACAGACTCCTCTATTCTATTCTTGGCCTTAAGCACACCACAGCGGTTGGTCTGCTGATAAGACTGGACACCCTGCATCAAGATTAATGTTGGGAGGGTGAGCCGTTTTACCCTGGAGACCCGTGTTTACTGGGAGCCTCTCGCGGCCCCTCCTCCGTTCATCCCCTCAGCCGTCCAAGATGCCAATCGGAGCAGAAAAAACAGGTGGCTCGTATAGGTTCATCCCCTCACTCCTCCCCCTTCCTTCCCCGCCTCCCTCCCTTCCCCATCCCCATCATCCAGCCCTCGCTTCTTCCTCACGTTTCTTCCTCACCAGACGGAGAGAGAGGGAGAGAAAGAGAGAAGGGGATGGGGGAGGAGGGGGGCACATACGGTATAATTTTATTTTTCAAGCTAGAGTGAATTCAGCATCGAAACAAAATCTCCCTTCGATAACCGGTGAAAGGAAGGTGAAAAAGAAAAAAAAGAAAGTATATAATATTCGCGAGGTTTATGACGTCAAACGTGAAGAAAATCTGTATTTGCTGAGTGGTATTTTTTCCGTTCTTTCTTTGTTCTTGTTCAGTCTTCAAGAAAGTAAAAGAATGTAGGGCAGCCGGCGTGAGTAGGAGGGTGCATGGGGCTTGTGGCAGTCATGGTGAGGAGGAGAGTGGACGAGTGAGTGCGAGGGTATTGTGGGTGTGGGCGTGTTTGAGTGGGTGAGTGAATGTTATTATGAAGATGTGAGTGAGTGAATGGGTCTCGTAAATTTTATAATGAAGACAAGAATACGTGAATGGGTCTTGTAAATGTTATAATGAAGACAAGAATACGTGAATGGGTCTTGTAAATGCAAAAATAAGTGAATGGGTCTCGTAAATGTTATAAAGAAGGCAAAAATAAGTGAATGGGTCTCGTAAATGTCATAGCAAAGACGTGAGTGAGTAGGTTAGTGAAGGAGTCGTGCATATCATAAGAGGTCTCGAGGATGTCCCAGTATATGAGGGCAGTCCAGGTCACCGTCAATTCGGCTACTGTACCCACGATCTGACAGGCCCTTCTGACCACCTGCCGCTGCGTGCATGCTAACGGTGCCGCAGCTGCCGTGTGTCTGACCCACTCGATGCCGCTGCCGGTGTTCCTAGCGCTATTGTCGCCGTTTTTGTTGAGTGCCTTCGAGTCTCCCTCAGATTACGCCTCATTCACTCTCATTACCGTAATTCGCGAGGAGCGTTTGCATCTGTTCTTTCTCACACGTACCTCGCCTTAAATCCCTTCGCCCGTCTCGCCAAATGGGTTTATCTTGTTATCTTTTTGTACCTACACGGCAGACCAGCTGACGCCCGCGCGAGAGGGGAAGACCCGTTCGAGGGGTGAAAGTGTGGCCCTGAGGGAGAGGACGGTCAAGCAAGCTCCTGCCAAAGCTGCTGCTGCTCCTCTCCCTCACACCACCTGTTTATGTGTAGTCCCTCTCCTCCACC
Source organism: Eriocheir sinensis (assembly GCF_024679095.1). NCBI lineage: Eukaryota > Metazoa > Arthropoda > Malacostraca > Decapoda > Varunidae > Eriocheir > Eriocheir sinensis. Next base: position 27,928,402 of record NC_066510.1, on the reverse strand, counting down.
ACCTGCCTGTACCCTCCAGCACAGATGCTTCAGGTGGACTCGGACTTTTCCAGTATTAAATTGCTCTTGGTATGAAAAGTTCTAGGTTTAATTAAACTTGACCCGTGGCAAACTGAGGAAGGGGGCAGTTAACACAATGTTGATCTTTGGCATCGTCTTCATGCGAGTTTTCCTTCCTCGCACGATGTACCCTTCAGAGGTAATATGTTTTGTTCTTTGCCTGTTGTTTGTGGTACGTCCAGAACTACCATGACCATGATCTTAAGCCACCAGTACTTTCTCCTCTTTCATGTGAAAATAATGGACACCTCGCTTGAATTCCTCATCCGCGTCACCCGGGACCAGGTGACAAAAGAAGACCAGTAAACTTCGATATTGGGTTTATGTCATTGGCGCCTTTCACCAGTAAATCCCGACCTTGCTCTTTCTGCAGACGAGGGCACAAGTAATGGCACAGGCGTGGCCTTAATGTCAACATGCACATTGCACACGCTCGCAATGCCTGCAGCAGCCTGGGGCCGCTGAGTCAACAGCACAACTGCTCGCAAAGGAGGTCAAGAAAATGTTAAAACAATCATGGAAATATTAAAACAAAAGAAATCATTAAAGTTGTCAAGTGAGTCCTGACACAATCAGCCTTAAACGTATCACTACAACTGAAAGTGACGATTAACAGCATTTCATCGATCCAGCTGGTGGGCATCAATCTCGCGCCCCTCGTGCACTTTTCCATCTTGTATCGCGCGGGTGATCGGCTGAGGCCTCCGTCCAGCACTCTTGGCTTTGGGCTTCAAAATACAAACAAACAAATAAGCTTCACCTAGCAACCTCATCCATATAATGATGCATGATTGAAAAAAAAATAGGCAACGCAAGTGAAAAATAAGTCCAACGAAGAGCCGTGAAATATTCAATTATTTACAGTTCAAGTATTTTTTAAAGTTTTTTATTCATTCGTGTACGATTTTAGGTCACTGTGGTACTATAATTTTAGTTTTCTTTTTCATCTCCCTTCGTTTCTTTCTGGAAGCTAATATGGGCAGGATCGTAACGAAGCGAGCCGAGTAACGTCAGCAGAGTGACGGGCAAGGGTCTGGTCAGCTGGCCTATACAAGGCAGACAATGGCCTCAAAGGGTTGTGGGGCTGTGGGCGGCGGAGAGTTCGGGCACGCTCACTCCCACACGGACCTTACGTCTCTATGATGTCGTTGTTTGCTGTTTACTCATGCCAGTCTGCCACACATACACAATCTTACTTATTTATTTTCTCCCACACACAAAAGGTGGCATTTGCTTTTATTTCCGTCACACACACTCAATGTGGTTAGTTTTCTGTTTTCGTTCCTTACCATGAATTTGATTTTTCTTCCCATGCATGTCAAACTTGCATTTCGCCCTCGCTCACAAACACGCGGGGAAGTTGTCTTTTTCCTATCCCATATGTGAGGTTGTCAAATTTTAAGGTCTATAGCAAGGTAATTTGATTTTCTTTCGGCATTATGAACAAGGTTACCATCGGCCTGCTTTCTCGATGCCACTCACACGCTCCTGCATGTACAGAGTGGCCATGAAAACAATAATTAAGCCTTCAACGCACTCCTGTCACTGCCGTCCATTAATCCCTCGACATGCACCTAGTTTGCTTCATCAGACTGTACAAGAAGACCAGATTTCTTAGCTATCTCTCCCCCTCTCCCCTCTCCTCGCAAGCACAAGCAAGGTCTCGTCCAGGTGAGGCGTGGTCACCGATCCACTTTCACCTCGTTCACCAATAACTTCCATTGTGCTTAGATTTTTTTCCATCTCGTAATTTGTTTCGTTATTGTTAGACACCGCGACGCGAACTTCAGCTGTTCTCTTCCCGCTTCACTGTGACCCTCCGGTGTGACTGTCGATGTTTCGTTAACTTTATAAGACTGATATGATCCTCATGTTACCGTCAATTAGTAAACTTGATCGGCGTCAATTTCCTTTTCGGATATTACCGCAAAATGAAAAGAAAAACACGTCCTTTGGAGTTTAACGAAGTACGCAATCATAACATCCTAAATATGGAGAAAAAAATCGTTCACTTTGTCATGGCCATCTAAAACAATACTGCTGTTAAGTCTACAAAAGAAAAACGAGAGAAGAATGGAGAGTGAGAATGAGTGAGTGAAGGCGACTCATGGTAACGGGAACCTGTGCCCGGACTAACAGACGCTCATTTCCTTCTCCTCTGGCAGCACCATACGGACGCTCGGGTGTATAATCTTGTATCCAGTAAAGTTGGCGTTGACTATTCTCATGCCCAGGCCGGTACCGGTGTGTAGCGGGGCGTGTGAGGTGAGGCCCTAAAGTTGTTACCACTCACGATCTTGCCTTTCTTACGAACATTAAACCGCTGACGCCTCTTCACATTTTTCTTTTTATACAAATTCGAAGTCAGTGTTTAATAGATTGCAATATTACGTTAATCAACAGATGAAGGGAAAATGAAGGCGTGTATTTGTATTTTAAGAGCGGACTCATTCATCTCTATCGTTGTTTACGTTTCTCAGTGGACGTAATCTCTCGTGACTGGAAATCATGTTCGTCTGGTCTCGAAAAAAAATTCCACCGTGATTTGTAAGTTTCCTTTTTTCCCCATGAAATATACAGTTAACCTGGCCTCGAGAGAGAGAGAGAGAGAGAGAGAGAGAGAGAGAGAGAGAGAGAGAGAGAGAGAGAGAGAGAATGGGAACATCACGTATGGCCGCTATACACCACTGTACGTTTATTTTTTCCCCCTCAGCTGTGTGTGTCTGGGGAAAGCCGCGGCGAGGATACACACACACACACACACACACACACACACACACACACACACACACACACGAACAAACAAACAATTCAATGTCAACCTGGCATATTTCCGGTTGTAATAGAAAAACAGATTGAGAGAGAGAGAGAGAGAGAGAGAGAGAGAGAGAGAGAGAGAGAGAGAGAGAGAGAGAGAGAGAGATAAATATATATATATATATATATATATATATATATATATATATATATATATATATATATATATATGAAAACCACCCATCTTCACACTCAATTCACCACCGCCACCACCACCACCACAACACCGTGAACAAAAGCCACAGTAAAACTCACCATCTTGACGGTAACAACACCACCGACAACACCACTAACATGCACACACACACACGACAGTAGGCGGGCAAGTCCACACTCACACTGATCACTCTCACCACCTCCACCTCCACCTCCACCACCCACATTACCTGACTCACCTCACCTCACCTTTCTTGCCTCACCTCGCCACACTTTACAACCTTTTGGCATAGAAATTTGTGGGACACTTGTAATAAGGTTATGACTAAGCTTTGTATACCCATCCACCTGCTTCTCGTTGGTGATTAGCTTTATGGCGCGCTGAATTGATTCGTTTCCAGGTTATATGTGTATTTGTTCGTGCTATTTTTGTTCGATAATGCCATGGTACTTATCTTTAGTGCTTGTCATTTCGCCTTTCTTTATCGGGGGCAGTCAGTTTTTCTATTTACTAACTTGCTATTTTCATCTTACGCTGCTATAATGATGTTAGTGCTAACCTATCTATCTCTATCATTCATCATTGTTTATTTCAGTATACTATTTTTTATTTTTTTTATTTAGAGGAAAAGTCTGTGCATATCTTTTTAACCTTGCTATTCTCTTCATCTCTGGCCTTCATATTCCTTTCGTCTATGCGGTGATTACAATGGAGAGTTAATTGTCGATTGTTTGCAGTGTATTTTATTTTCCAATCAGGCTTTGTCCAACTTGTATGTTTATTTATCATCGACTAGAATTTTTCACTTTTTTTTTTCTTTCTCGACTAGACGGGGTTTTTTTTTTTTTTTTTTTTTACGCAACCAGACAAGGTTTATTTGTTTGCTCTACATTATTTTTTACTGTAGTTTTTCTTCGCATTTTCAGTCTTCCTTTTGAGCTCCACCAGGCACGGTCAGCTTACAGAGACCCCATATATTTTTTTTCGATGTTCTAAGTTTATGGAGTTGTTTGTTCTCTCGTCGTTGTTCATATCTGCCTTTCCTTCCTTTACTTCCCATTTTCCTTCTCTCCATTTCGTCTCCCTGATAATGATTCTTCCGATGTTCTAAGGTTATGGGTTTCGTTCTTCCGTCCTTGTTTATTTCTGTATTTTCTTTCCATATTTACTTCCTTCTACTTCCCTTTCGTGATAATAATTCTTCCGATGTTCTTGGGTTATGGGTTTCGTTCTCTCGTCCTTGTTCATTTCTGTATTTATTTTCCATATTTCCCATTTTCCTTCTTTCCATTTCGTCTTCATGCTAGTAAGTTTCCATGTTCTAAAGTTATGGATTGTTTATTCTCTCGTCATAGCTCACTTCTGTATTTTCTTTCCTTCCCATCTTCCTTCTCTCTGTTTCGTCTTCCGGAGCACGCACCTACGAGAATCTCTGCCTGCCAACAAGCGACCTTCACTTCTTTCTTCCCTGTTCACAAGACCGTGTTGCTTGACATTCTTCTACCTCAGTCGTGTGTGTGTGTGTGTGTGTGTGTGTGAGGGAGGGAGGGAAGAGGTGGAGATGTGGGTCCTCTAGTGGTGATGACTAATGCGAGAGAGAGAGAGAGAGAGAGAGAGAGAGAGAGAGAGAGAGAGAGAGAGAGAGAGAATAATGATGGACGATACGAGACTGGAGAAGATCAAATAAGGAGGCGGCGGTGAATGAATATATAAGTATGACGAGCCTCTCAATACGAACCGAGGATGTGAGAGATGTTGTGCAGAGTGAAAGAAGACTGGATAAGGAGAGAGAGAGAGAGAGAGAGAGAGAGAGAGAGAGAGAGAGAGAGAGAGAGAGAGAGACCTTCATATTTACGCAATAAGAAAAGTAAGAAGAGAGATACTGAAGAAGGAACAATGAAAGTGAAGAAGATAAGCGAGACAAGGACAAAAAAAAAAAAAGGAGGAAGATGAAGAGAACGCTAAAAGTACAGATTAATAGAGAAAACAAGGAATACAAAAGAGAAAAGAAAAAAAAAATGAAGTATAACAAAAGACATACTGTGATAACCATATTAGGAGGACGAAGCTAGAATGAGATAAAGTAAAAGAAAGACTAAATAAAACAAAACAAAAACAGAAGGAAAATAGTAATGAGAGTATGAGTGAGAGATGCAAAGTGAGAGAAAGTGATACGGGTTGTGTGGGTGGGAGAGAGAGAGAGAGAGAGAGAGGGTCGTGTCTGTTGTCGTGGCGTTGTGAAGTGGTCGCATCCGAGGGTCAGAGAGTGAACAGACAGCATAACGAGGTAATTGTATGTTCTAATCTTCTTCCTCCTCCACCTCCTCCTCCTCTTTTGTTTCTCTTCCTCCTCCGTTTCTCTCCCTCCCTCAAGTCTTCTTCATTTCCTCTTCTCTTTAATAATTTCCTCTCAGCTGCTTTTCCTCCTTTCTTCATTATTTTCATCTTAATCTTTTTTATTTATAATTTTCTTTCTATTCGTACAAGTTTTCCTCTTCTCCATCCTCCTCCTCCTCCTCCTCCTCCTCCTCAATATCGTGTTTCCAAGTTTTCCTCAATTTTCTTTTCTCTTCGTTTCTAATTATCTCCATTACTTCAGTTATCTATTTTTTATTGTCTCTCCTCTCTGTCTTTCCTTATCCCATCCTCCCTATACCTTATATTTATCTGCACCGTTTTTTCTCTCACGT